>NW_006198219.1:96009-96429 GCF_000334495.1 Tupaia belangeri chinensis
GGATCCGCAGGAGACCCACCCTTGATCCAACCTTGAATGGAACCTATGTTCTCTATTGTTGAAAACTTTAAACTTGTGGCCCTTCTCCCTTTACTTGCATGTATCACATTTTCAATAACTCCCCTGGAAGACAACTGTATATAGCAGAGATAGGGTAATGGGAGAGGGGGAAAGGGCAGAGGGTCAAAGATGATAAAAAACTTATATATATATGTATACATTGTATGAAAGTAGAAATGGAATATTATTGATGATAACATGCTTGATTAAGTCACTATGCAGTTTGTCCTAGATGGGAAACTACATTTAGTAGGTTGTGATGATGCTCAGGGAATGAGTGTTAGGTAATATAATATAAAAAAAAAAAAAAAAAAAGGAGGAAAAAAAAAATGCACATTGATGACTGCAGCGAGCTGTATG
>NW_006198219.1:96768-131380 GCF_000334495.1 Tupaia belangeri chinensis
GGGTCAGACTTGGATACATGTGTAGGTTTGTGTCAGCTGTGCTAGCTAATGGATTTATTTAGGCTAATTAAGTTAATAACATGAAGAGAAGCTGGATGTTAAAATCCTAAAATAATAAAATATTGAATTTTTCTCTTAAATTATAAAATAGAATAATAAATGTTAAAACTATTTCTGAAATTTCAATGGGAAGTATTTATAAAATAACTACTCTAGTAAACATTGATAATATCAAATTTACTGAATGAATAAAAGGCCAAATAAAAGTCAACCCTGCAAAAGTTTTTAAATATTGAGGGCCAGCAGGTGCCATGGTGGTTAAAGTGCTGAATCCCACACGGTCAAATCTGCAGTTCAAGCCCCAGCCCCAGAGCCTTGAAAAACACACTGGGTACTTGTGTGTGCATGCCCAAAATCCTGACACAAAAATACAAGAGAAGAATTGCAGTGTGGCCATTCCCCGGCAGGGAGAGGAGGGTTATTTCTCACTTTCACTCTCTCTCTTTCTCTCTGTCTCTCTCAATTCCCAGCAGCATGCAAGTGCTATGGAAAAAGAAAATCTAAAAAGGAAAAAAATTGAAAAAGTGTAAAAAGGAAGACAAAAGATTATACACAAGGGAAGTACAAGAAAGTATATCTATTATGGTAATAAACGTATTTTTTCTCCTCTGCTATAAAATAGTCTTAAATACTAATCTACATTGCTTATGTGTGTCAAGACTAATATTAAATTTCTGAGAAATGTAAAAAATAAAAATGATTGTATACTTTTACCAAATAAATTCAATTCAAATGGAAATAAGTATTGTTATTAATTTTATGTAAAGTAAAATACATATCAAAAGGCACTGAATGAAAAAGAAGGTAATTTATATTCATAAAATGTGCATTGTAAAAAAATGTAATATTTATGAAGTGTGGTTTAAATACCATAGAATTAAAAAGTATGGTAAATAATATTAAAAATGCAAGAAGACAATGATAGAAACATAATAGTGCATTAATTTAACAAGGCTTATTAGCTTTCTGACAATAAGGAGACAAAGTAAATGATGGCAGATGATTTTATAAAATAATTAATGAAGTTGCAAATAATTTAATTTTTTACCATCTTGAGAGTGAATTTCCTGCAATAAGAAGGAAAGAAACATAAAGGCAAAGTTCTCAGAAAAAAAAGTGAATAGAATCAAGTCAGTAAAAAGCAAGAATTAATGACAATAATAATTTCCTCTGCAGAGAATATATTGAAAAGATTTTATTCAAAAGTAGTAAGCAAATGGATTTTGTAAACAGAGACAAGATCAGAAAAACCAGAATTCTGTAATAAGTGAGTCACCGAAAGAAAATGAAACATAGGAAAGAAGTACAAAGAAAAATACATTGTTAGAAAATGTAAGACAAAACTGAATGAACTATAAGTGAGAAGAAAGTCTACATAAGTCTGGGGAAAGATCAAAGATAATAATAAATTGAAATCAGAGTGTATTATGAAAGACTGGATGGTCAATGGCAGACATAGGAAAGATAAAAGGAAATTCCACATACACTTAACTGTAATCCTTGAAGAAAGATAAAATGAACTTATAAAACATTTAAATATGTAATTTAGACTTCTACTTCTGGTACAGATTCTACTGGGGCAGATCTCCTGAAGAAAAGAACTATAGTCTGGACATAAAAAACAGCTACTCAAAGGCAGTGGACAATGAAGGAAGTGGGAAATTCTGAGAGCAAGTACACACCAAGTGAGGTTTTATCTTTTCAGCTGTAGATAATATCCTGAGGCTGGATGCAGTCATCTGATGGTGCAGGACACATTTTTTCTCTCTTAGAAACACAGGGTTGTTGGAAAAGTCGTGATGCATCTTTACATAGAAAAAAGATGTCATGACTTTTCCAACAACCCAATAAAACATAAAGAGAGAAATTGTGGCTATTGGAAAGGAATGCCTAGAAGAGAAAGGGCCATAGAAGGGTTTTTCCAATATCTGTCTACCTTTATCATTGTCTACACACAAGCTAACCATGAATGGGCTAGGAAAAAAATAGAACAAAAAAGCTCAGCTAAAGATGAACAATATGAACTGAAGTCAATACTACAACTTGAAGAGGGAAGTAAACAGTTCAGGTCCAAAAAAGATAATTATTTCCTGTTAAAAGAAGAAGAACAGTGGGTGGCCTGGAGGTTAAAGTGGGGAGATCCCACATGGCCAACTGAGCCAGTTGAGTCCTGGATACAAAGGCTTGAAGAATATGCTGGGCACATTTGTGCACATGCCTAGGGTCTTGATAGGAGAATGGAGAAGGGATTGGTGTGTGGTCCTCAACCTGGGAGGTGATTTTTCACTCTCTCTGGCAACATTTGTGCCATAAAGCAAAAACTTCAAAAAGAAAAAAAAAGAAAATTAAAAAAAAGAAGAAAAAAATGAAAGAAAGGAAGAAAAGAAGGGAGAAGAAAGGAAAGAAAGAAAAAAGGAAAAGGAAAGGGCAAGCAAGAAAAGAGGGAAAGGGAGAAGCGAGTCATAGCACAGGAGTGGTGCAATGTTCCTTCCTTGATGACGAGGCCACATTGAAGGTCCCAGGTTCCTTCCTGAGGTTTCACTACATACCTGAGCACCTGTATGCATATCCTTGATCCTAGCTGGCTGAGGTGGGGATGAATCATGGTGTGAAGACCCTTTTGGGGGATTCTGTCTTGCTTTCTCTATCTCTCAGAATGAATAGATAAACTATGAAAAGAAAAGAGAAAAGATGAGAGAGAAATTAGAAAGGAGGAAAGGAAGGAAGAAAGGGAAGGAAGAAGAAAAGAAAAGGCCCAAAGAAAGAAAAAAAAAAAAACAAAAAAAAACCAGAATCTAGAGTCTCTACAATTTAGTATTTAAAAAAATGAATATATATTCTTAAACTAACCACTATAGGAAGAACCAGGAAAGTGCTATACATTTGCAAAGAAAAGAAAATGAACTGAGATAAACTCCAAGGTATTATTGATGCTGGAACTATCAGGGAAGGATATGAAAGATGCTAATGTAACTACCCTAAAGAAATGAAATGCCATACACTTATAATGAATAAAAAGGTTGAACGTTTCAGGAGAGGAAATAAAGAAATAACTAACTGCATAGAAATTCTATAACAGAAATATAAAATATCTGAAATAAATTTACTGAGCGAACTTAACACTTGAATAGAAATGGAGAAGACTAAATAGACTTAAAAACTTGATAAAAATGATCAAATATCAAAAACAGTAAACTGAAAGATTGTGGGGGGAATTGAATAAGAATAGAGCCTTATGATATCCAACATAAATGTAATTTGTATAACAGAAGAAAAGAGAATAAATAGAAAAAAAAAGTTTGAAAGAAAGGAACATAGATATCTCAAACTAGATTAACAACATAAATTTACAAAACCAATGTCCTCAACAAACACCAAGCACCATTACCCACCAGACAGTTCTTATTAAAAGCATTAAGCAATCTTTTTAATGTACTGTAAAATGAGAGGGTGAGAGAAGGGAGAGAATGAGGGCAAAGGAATCAAGGAGAATACAGAGAGGCAAGTCATTTATGGGGCACAGAAACGGATGATTATCTGTTGATGATACATGTATGGTATCTTCAACTGGACTGGGGTGAAGTGTTGGGTAAATTCACTTTACAAGTTTTAATGATGTACAGTGATTGAATATATAAAATGAATTAAAATCAAAAAAGAAAAGAAAATCAAGCAACCATAAACTCAGATTTTATGTACTATGAAATTTAAAAGTGAAGCAAATAAAGATATGTTGATTTAAAAAAATAAGGTAATTTGGGTTATTTTTCCCTTTTTTTGAGATATTTTTGCTATAGGGAGCATGTGCTTGCCAGAGACTGAGAGACAGAAAGTGAGGGGGGATGGCCACTCTGCAATCCCTTCTCTTCCATTCTCCTTGGGATTTTGGAGTAGGCACACACATATGCCTGGTGTGAGTTTTAAGCCACCAGGACCAGGAGTCAAATTTTAGCAAAGACAATAAAAAGACAAGTCACAGACTAGAAGGAAAATATACATATGTGTGTATATGTATGTGTATATACACATACACATACACATACATATAAACACATACACACACATATACATACACTATATTTTATATGTTTTCGCATAAATATATACATGAAAGAGGGTTACAGTAAAGAAATAATCCCTATCACTTTATGACCACTCATACCACTGTACCACACCTTATTGATAAGACAAATAATTCAATAAAAATAGGTAAAAATTTTAACAGATGCGTCACAAAAGAATACATTGAAATGGTCAATAAATATATTAATAAATATGGGACCAACAGATGGCATAATGGTTATGTCACTGGACTCCCATGTAGTCGACCACAGTTTGAGTCCTGGTCCTAGTGGCTTAAAACTCATACTCAGTGCATGTGCATGCCTGCCCAAGATCCCAAGAGGACAATGGAGGAGAAGGGATTATGATGTGGCCATCCCACTGAGGGGATGATTTCTCACTTTCTGTCTCCCTGTCTCTTTCTCTGTCTTCTGGCAAGCACACATGCCCTATAGCAAAAATCTCTCATAAAAAAAAATATATATATATATACGAATAAATTGAATAAATATATGGTGATTGGGATGTGGATCACTTTGAATTCTCATACATTCCTAGAAGAAGGGAAAAATAATAAAACCATGTTGTTAAATAGCATTCAATGTTTTATACAGTGACACATAGCTATTGACATATAACAATCATCGTATGCCTAAGTGTTAGCCTAAGAGAGATAAAAACAAATCCACACAAATAATTATTTGAAATGTTTATATGAGAATTATTTATAATAGCCAAAACCTGGATACAAGCAAGTATCCAGTATATGATCAAATACTCCTCAACAACACAAAGGAACAAAATATTGATATAACCAACAACATGGATGGGCCTCGAAGTCTTTTTACTAAGATAAATGAGTAAACAGAAAGGACTACGTATTGTAGAATTGCAAATATTTTAGATTCTATAGCAGGCAAAACTATAATGACAGAAAGTACATCAACCATAGATCAGAAGAGGATGATTTAATACAATAGGGTACAAGAAAACATTAAGGATGATGTACATTTTCTATTTCAAGTGTGGTGATGATGAGACAATTGCTCCAAATGTTTAAACTCATCAAACTGTACATGGAAATTATATCTCAATAAAGCTAATTAAAATAAATGCTTTAAGATCATGTATATGGTAATATCTTTGACTGGAATAATATACAATGTATTCATGATGGGAAAATCCATTTTGTATGCTGAAAAATGTACAGTAATGGAATGTAAAAAAATGAGAAAATAATTTTTTTTTTACTTTTTTTTTGGAGAAGTTTTTACTATAGGGTGCGTGTGATCGCCAGACAGACAGAGAGAGAGACATAGAGACAGAAAGCAAGAAATCACCCCCCAGAGGGGATGGCCACACCACAATCCCTTCTCCTCCGTTCTCCTCTCGGAATCTTGGGCACGCATGCACACGCACCCGGTGTGTGTTTTAAGCCACCAGGTCCAGGACACAAACCGCGGTCCAGCGACATAGCCATTAAACTAACTGCTGGTCCCAAGAAAATAGTTTTCAAAGTAAATAAATAAAATTAATAAATTATTAAAAAAAGAAAGAACAATAAGTGCTGCTGATGCTGCTGTGAAAAATAACCATCCTACACTGTTGTGGGCAATGTAAATTAATACAAACATTGTGGAAAACAATACAGAGATCCTTCAGAAACCTACAAATAGAACAACCATATGGCTCAGTAATTCTATTCTTAGGTATCTACCCAAAGGATAGGAAAACTCTCAGTTGGAAAAAAACCTTGCACATCCATATTTACTGCAGCCTTATTTACAATTTCTAGGACAGGGAATCAACCCAAATGTCCAAGAACAGATGAATGAATTGAAAATATGTGGTACATGCACACTATGGAATACTACTCTGTCATAAAAATCAGTGAGACCCTAACATTTGATACACAGTGAATGAAGACAGAGTTAATACTAAGCAAAGCAAGCAAGACTATGAAAGACAGGCGTTGTATGTCTCCACTTAATATACACCAAATGTCTGAAAAACTGAAAGATTATTAAGTATAATAGCAGGGGAGCCAACTGTAGATACTAGAGATAGTAAAGGAGGGAGTAGATAATAGGGAGTAGGAAGGCGGTGATGAGGGGAATAAACAAAACAAAAAATTCAGTAGATAAAAGTTGAGAAGTTATCTGTGGATGATAATATTTATGGCAATGTCGTTAACTTTACTAATATGCACTGTATTCATGCTGGGAAAAATCATGTTATACATTATAAATATGTACAATGAGTGAATGTAAATTTAAAATATATAAAAATTATATAAAGGACTTATGACAATGCCTTGGAAATTGTAATATATAGATAAATAAAATGATGCTAAAAGATATACCATGGAAATGGTAAGCGTAAAAGATAAAATGTAATGACCCTTTAGTAAGAAAAGATCTGAATTATATATTGAAAGACAATGGTACATGACAAGGGAAGTTGTCCCAAGGAGAACAACATCAATTCTTTTAATGCATTAATGACCAGATAAAAACGAGAAATTTAGTTATAAGGGAAACAAATAGACTATACTCCTACTTTTGTTTTTGCCAGCTATTTTTAATGTCAGTAGTTTAGGAAATAGATAAAAGATAATTGCACCCTTGGCTTTCTGTCAAGCCAAACTCTTCTTCAAAGATAGATGTTATAATAGAAAAATTACTTTTAACATGTAAAAATTCAGGGAATATTTGGAACCAGCAGTTAGCATAATGGCTATGCCAGTGAACTCCTATGTAGTCGGCTGTGGTTTGAGTCCCAGACCCGGTGACTTAAACTCATGCCAGGTGTGTGTGTGTGCATGCCCAAGACCTTGAAAGGAGAATGGAGGAGAAGAGATTGTGGTGTGAACATCCTCCCTGGGGGGTGATTTCTCACTTTCTGTCTCTCTATCTCTCTCTCTCTTTCTGGAGAGTGCACACGCCCTATAGCAAAAACCTGTCCAATAAAAAGAGGGGGGAATGTTATTTCTACTAGTTATTATTATTTTTTGAGTGATTTTTTGCCATAAAGTGTGTGTGCTCACCAGAGAGACAGAGAAAGAGATTGAGAAAGTGAGAAATCACCCCCAGGGGGGATGGTCACGCCACAATCCCTTCTCCTCCATTCTCCTCTCAGGATTTTGGGTGCCCAGGACATGCACTCAGCTTGAGTCTCAAGCCACCAGATCTTGACACTAGAACCACAGTTGGCCATGTTGGAATCCAACACCTTAACCACTGCGCCACCTGCTGGTCACTCTGCTAATTACTTTTAGACAAGAACTAGATGTCAAACCTCAACTAAATAACAGATGATTGTGGAAACAATAGTAAAAAGATTGTTGTTGAGAACTTTATTTTTAAAGGTTTATTGTATTTTATTTATTTTTAGTATCATTTTTTTTAAATTTGCTGTAGAGCACATACGCTCACCAGAGAGAGATGAAAGAGGAGAGAGATGAGAGAGAAGAGAGAGAAAGCTGCCAAGTCCAGGACTCAAATCACAGTAGTCATGTGGGAGTCCAGCTTTTCAACCACCACACCACTTCTGGGTCCAAGAACCACACTGTTTTATCTGAAAAAAATGTAGGGATTAAGATACCATGGTTTGAAAGATTTGTTGTTGTTGTTTTTGAGGCCTTCTCTGCATAAAAGTAACCTAAGTATTACAACAAAACATTTGTCTTTCTCTCCGACAGGACTCCATATCAGTGAAAATTAGGCTGATCTTGGCTAGAGTAGTCAAATATAAACCAAAACGGGTAAGTTTATGATACTTACATTGGAATTCAAGCCAGAAAGTGTAGAATAAGAAAAAAACATTCTAAAATATTTTTTTCAACATATATTTACAATAGTTTTGAATATCTGTGTATTGAATGCCACTATAACAACATTCATAAAGCACAAATTGTAAGAAATGAAAGGAAAAAATAAATAGGAATACACAGTAGGAGACTGACTATAATGTATCATTATCAGTAAGCCACTAAAATATCCAATGAACAAAAATAAATAAAACCACAGAGAACATAGAATAGACACAGATGGCCAATCACATATGCATTCTTGAAAATACAGAATACAATTTCTTTGTAAGTGACTATAGGACAATCACACACACACGCACACACACACACACACACACACACGTTATATTAGAACTCAAAAAAGCTTTTGCAAACCATTACAGTGCAGTAAAACTAGAAATTAATAACAGATTTTGAACACAGAAAATACTTCATTAATAAAAAGGCACTCTCTCAATTTCTCAGTAACAATAGAAAAACAGAACATAGAGAGCTTGAACATAGTAATAAAGGAAGCACTTTAGTACAACGTATGGAATGCAGTTAAAGCTGTGATCAGAGAAAACTTTATAAGCATAAGGACTTAAATAAATGTAATGAGTGAAAACAGATAAGACATTGAACTCAAGCTAGTAAAGAACATGGTAAACATAAAAAAATAGAATAAAGGAATTAGCAAAGATAAAGCCCACAAATTAACCAATTAAGAGAAAAGAACATGACATTAATGTCAGAACATAAGAAATTAGAAGTCCCGTACTGTGACTCTTGCAGAGTTGCTGTCTCTCTGTTTCCTTCTCACAGAAGAAATACATTTTAAAAAACAAAAACAATAATAAAACAATGTCCTGCGTCCTTTCATCTATTTCCTTGGCAAGTCAATTGACTGTTATTATGGTCTGTTCCTTTGTCCAATAATTTCTGCAAAGTGAAATGTTAGTCACTGGGACATTTCCCTTTCTCTCATCACAATGTACCTAAACAGTTCCATTAAGATCCACCTTGCCATCATGGTAGTGGAGATTTTTTTTATATAGTAGTATTTGAAAGCTGCCAATTAGGCTTTTGACCACAATCCCTCCTTTGTTGGCTGAAATTCTGCTTTTAGTATTTTATTCCACTAAGTAGCAGTGGATATTTTGGCAATCATGTGGAAGTAGGCATTCAAATCACAATATGGAATATGAGAGTCCCAGTTTTATGAAGAATTTTCCTTTCCAGTGTTGTTATTGATCAGATACATGCACTTCTTTTAACTTTGAAAATGTTGGCTCACACATCTGCTTTGAAAAGACTAGATAGAAAACTAGTCCAATATTACCAACTCTTATTACACTTAGTAGTTAATCAAGTCATTGAATCTCCTCTTGTCTGTTACAATTTCAGGAAAAAAAGAAACTGCTCTTACCTATGACTAAATGTTTCAATATTTATCCCTTGCGAAGGTAATCCTGACAATGCTCTAAAAGGATCCTTTTGAATATTAAATCTAACTTCCTCAGAAGATATCCTTGATTTGTTCTTTTAATCACAAATATTTTCCCCACATTTCATGCAAAAGAATAACAGCTAAGGCATGCCTCCAAAAGTAGCATTCACTGAGACAGTTGTTTATAGGGAGAAATATCTCTTAATTCATGCTATAATTGCCCTTGAAGATACAATAAGTTTTAGAATTTGATATGGAAAAGCAAAACTATTATTAATGACTTAAAAAATGTTATTTGTGGGGCCAGCTGATGATGCAATGTTTTCGTCACTGGACTCCCACATAGTCAACTGTGGCTTGGGTCCTGGATCCACAATTTAAAACTCATGCCTGGTGCATGTGTGAGTGTGTTCAAGATCCCAAGAGAAGAATGGAGGAAAGGGGATTGCAGCAGGACCATCCCCACTGTGGGGGAAGGAGAGGGGGGTGACTCTGCTTTTCTCTGTCTTTCCAACAAACGTATGTGCCCTATAACAAAAATCTGTCTCTCAAAAAAAATTGCAAAAAAGGAAATGTAGTTTTATTCCAGTGTATAGCTATTATTAACAGATTTGGGAAAAATTCTACCACTTCAAAAAGTACCTTTGGGTTTATAGAATCCCATGTCAAGGTTGATAACTTAATCATTTAGATAGTCTAAGATATATTTATGTGTTAATACTAAATTAAAAATGAACTAGGATTTGTTTCTGTTTTAGGTGCAACCTAAGTGAATATTACATAGAATATGTAGCAATATGTATCAATTATTTTCAGGTTGAGTGATAATTCTAATCATCAAAATAGTTAAGCTATAAGGAATTGAATTATTCAAATGATTGATGTTTTTAAAATACTACACTATTGGGTACTCACTTGGATCTGTTTATTTTAGTTATTGATTTAAAAAATTAACCTGTGCATAATCAGGTCTGCTAGGGCTATAAAAATAAAGATGATACTTTATGTTAAGTAAACTATTGAAACTCAGTAACACTTTTAGAACATTGACTACCCTAGAGTGAAAAATAATGGCATAGAATAGGCTAGGAGAATAATAATTTAGATAATGTAAATAGAAAGAAAAACTTTAGAAACATAGTCAAAAAGTAATGATTTGCTATAAATTCAGTCAGATTTTCATGATCAAAATAAGACATAAATTTAACAAAAATAAAAATAATCAAAATATCTCCAGCGATGTTAATAAGCTCCTTAGTATCATCTTAACTGGAAGTGAACAAGAATGGTATCAGTATAAATGCGACATCCTAAATATCAAGAAGCTAGGCAATCAAAATGCCCTCAAAATCATTTTTTTCTTTTAAATTGATGTCAATTGGTAAAAATTATAATTTTCATGTCTTTCTTATTACTTTGTTTTTCTTTTACTTCTGCCACTTTTGTTTTAGTATGCATTGTATTACTACTGTGGTTTCTTTTTATATTGAAATTAAATATTTAAGTTAAAATAATATATTCATTTAACTAAAAAAACAGATGATACTACAAGATACTTAAAACAGTGGTTCATAGTACGACCTCTCTTCAGCACATCTAATCCCTTATTCAGTTCAATCCCTTTTTCTGCCATTTAAGCTATTTCTTTTTGTCTTTACTAATACAGTCTAGTAATATGGTTATGCTGTCTCTCATTGACCAGTTTTTGACCATTATTATAAATAAGGTTAGCTTTTAAATTTTTTACTTTTTAATTTTTTTAAGAATTATTTAATTTTATTTATTCATTCATTTATTTTAATTTGACCAGAGAGAGAGAGAGAGAAGGAAAGTGAGAGATCAAGATTCCAGGTCTGGAACTTGAACCACAGTAGGCCAGTGGGAGTCCAGTGCCCTTAACCATCAGGCCACCTGCTGGCCCGTAAGGTTAGTCTTTTTGTCATTCCTCACTTTATCTGCCCCATTTGGTCCATCTATGGTAACTTAATTAAATTGATAGTATCTATACTATTAAAAGTGTTTAACATTTTCTATTGTCGTGTCTTCTAGTGTACATTGTTATACAGTGTTTTTCCTAGAGTTAAAAATAGTGTTGTTTGTGTTTTTACTTGCATAATTTTCAGGGAACTTATCTTTAAATATTTCCCATTTTTTCTAAAATGTTTAGCTATTTCTTCCATGGGAAAGAGAGATACAGAGAGGAAGACAGATAGGTACCTCCAACAGGGTCTTCATGCCACGATCCACCTCCTATCTCAGTCACCCCAAATCACTGGCAGGGCACATGTCCAGTATACCAACACAGAACCTCTCCCATGTGGGTCTGGTTGTGTCCTTGCCACTGCCCAGCCCCAGTGTTTCCCATCTTCTCTGTTGTTAATATTTCTGTACTAGTTCCCTAAATGTTCACATATGTCAGATACTCTACTAATGTCATTTTCTCCTAGAAACTTGTCTCTTCTAGAGTCTGTTTTACTTCTGTTCAATCTTCGCTGCTCTCTGGGCCTAGAGAACAGTTTCTCTTTGCAAGTTTTCTACATTAGATTTTCTGAATCTAGCTGTCATGTTTTCCTCTTTTGTAGTTTATTCTCTCATTTTGGTGGATAAATTTGATTAAGCACTTCATGCTTGAAATGTCTTCATTATAACTTTAATTTTGATGTAAATGGTTTGTCTGGATATATTTCAATATAGAGTCCTGTCCTATAGGTCTGAGATATCTTTGATCAATCTTTATTAATTTATTTCCTACTTAGTTTTCTCTATTCCCACCCCTCCTCCCAGAAATATTGGATTGATATCCTGGATTTATTTAGCAAATTTCTTACCTTGTAATTCCCTCATGCTCAATTATTTTGCAGTTTTTGTTCAATATTCCAAGAAATCTTTTTGATTACATTTTTTTCACGTTCTTGTTGATTAAAAATAAAAAGTAGTTCACATAGTGATTACTTTTTAATTATTTATTTTCAAAAACATCCCTTTCTTGTATTGTGGATACGTTTGCAATGCCAATTAAAAAAGTTGTTGCCTTTCTTTCCTTTTCTTTTCTTCTTCTTCTCTCTCTCTTTTTCTTTCTTTTTAATTTGCTTTAGAGCACATGTGCTTGCCAGAGAGAAACAGAGCAAGAGAGAGAAAGGGAAAGTGGGAAAGAAATCTCCTAGAGAATATGGCCATGCCACAATCTCGTGTTCTCCATTCTGTTCTCAGGATTTTGGGTATTCACAAGCACATACTGGGTATGTCTTCCAAGTTGCTGGATCTGGGAACTTGAACGCAGTCAGCCTTGTGGGATTCAGCCTCTCTAACCACCACACCACTGGGTGGCTGCCTTATCATTTTAAGTTCTCAAGTTCCCTGAATAATCCTTTTCCTCTAAGTTTCTTTTGACCCCTTTTGCTGCTGTTTATTTTGTCTGTGATATTAAGTGTTTTTCTCAACTGTTTGGTAATTACTGGTTAACTCTCTATATTCAAGAGTGAGTTTTATTAGTTAAGGTTCTCCAAAAAAACACAACCAATGTGAGATACACATATTCTATACATATGTATCGCTCATATAATTACAGATGCCAAGAAAGCCAAGAATTGCTATCTACAAGCAGAAGACCAAGGGAAGCTAGTTTGATCTGAAAGCCTGGAAACCGGGTGCTGAGGGCAGGCAGAGGTGGGCATCCAGCTTGAGAGAAGAGAGAGTAAATATTGACCCTGCCATTGTCTTTCTGCTCTGTTCAGGTCCTCAAAGGGTGAAATGATACTTTCCCCACCTTGGTATGGGCAGATAGTCTTCATTCAGTTTACTGATTCAAATACTAATCTCTCCCAGACGCATCCTCATGGACTCACTCAAAAATGTTTTACCAGTTATCTGGGCATCCTCTAACCCAATCAAATTAAAACATAAGAGTAAATATCACAGTAAGGAATACAAAACAAATAAAAATATGAAAACAAAAACAAAGAATTTTTTGGTGTTTAAAAACCTTGAGAATTATCTATGTGTGTGCTAGGGTTGAAGTAGGATGGGCTTTGATTCATGACATCACATGGTAACTGTCTTTATAGTAAATTTCTTTATTTCTACCGAATCCCACAAGTTGTGACAGTCTCATTTATTTCTTTTTGATGTTTTAAATTCTCAGGAGAACTCCCCACCTTTTTATTTTCTCTAAGGTTAATAGATACGGCTTTAGGAGTTCTTAGAGCAAGAACTAAAATCCCCCACATGAATTGTGTACATTTAGAGTTAATTTCCCTTATGTTTCTTTTCAAGACTCATTCACTACACTGTGTAGTATCATCAAGTGTGGTCTTGCTTAAGGGTGAATGGATAGTTTCATAGATAGTTTTGTGAATGGATAGTTTTCATGGCAACAAGATACATGATAGGAATTTGGGGACCTGATGATTCCTTATACTTATTTTCAACACATTGATTTTCATATTGCATTTCACTCCAGCCAACTGCATGTATGAATCTTTTTTCAAATTAGTTACCTTCTCATTATTATCATCACTATCACCCCACAAGAAGAACTGAACTCAGGTTGCACTTCCTTTGTAATGCAAAATTGCTATCCCTCTCTGCATTTGACCTTCAAAGGTGTATTCAGATCTTTCTCTAAGAAAGTCCCTACCCTATTCTTTGGATTTATTCATCCCTATATGATTAAAAAATTTAATTTCCAGGTCAATATACTTGAATTTGGGGATTGGTAATTGGCAAATAAAATCAATATATCGTTTTGTTATATAAGATTGATTTAGATATATTTAAATTGGATTTTAAAAATATTCTTATTTAATATTTTATTTTTAAAAATTACATTTAGACCTAAGTGTTTCTGGGGCCAGCAGGTGGTGTGGTGGTTAAGATCTCTGGACTCTCACCTCAGCCCATCTCTGGCTGATCTCAGTTTGAGTCCCAAACCTGGTGGCTTGCTTAATCACTTGCCCTCACTCTCTTTCTGTCACTCTGTCCCTCTCTGGTCAAATTAAAAATAAATAAAGTTAAATATAATAATTATTTTAACCAGAAAAAAAGAGAAATAAGTATTTCCTACCTTCAATATCTAACAAAGCATTTGTTCTAGTTCTTTTTGATAAATTTTAGAGGCATTTACTTACCATTTTTTCCTCACTAAAAGGAAAAAAATCCTTTTAAAAAGAATAGAATCTAATTTGGTATTATCATATGTCAGGGAACTACTACTTTTATATCCACCTAAGCCAATTTTTGATGTCCCAGACTTTTTGAAAAGAGATTGCTGTTATTTACATTTTCCTAGGGATAAAAGTTTTCCCTTTAGAAACTTTTGAATGATCTGATCTAACTGAATCCAACATCTTCTAGTTTGTCCTTGACATGAAATGTTCCCATCTCCTGAGTTCACATTTTATATTTCAGGTCTTTCCATATTGATATTCAGTCCACACAGCTATATGAAAAAATAGGCAGTTATATGCTTTAAAAAAATTATCCAATAGAATATTTTAGGAAATAAGGTGTTAAAGACCTTTTCACCTGCCAGTAGGGAAGGGAGGGGGCAATATATATGGTAATCACAATTAAGAGAAAGCACTGACATTTTGTCTTGACAGGGAGCTTTCCCTAAATACATTACAAAAATTGTAGCTTATGGAAGCTTAGATAAATACTTAGACTGATTATTTCCAAATTTAGTAAAAATAATAACTGATAATTAGAGCAAATTTTATTCCACAGGGATGTGTGTGTCTGTACATGTGTATGAAGGAGTCTTTAAATAGTTCATGGAAAATGCATATTATAAAAAAACTATGCATGGATTACTAACTTTTTGCATCAAACTAAACTAGTATTTTAATTCCATTTTTCATAAACTTTTTGAAATCCCCTCATATATGTGTCTGCGTTATATGTTTGTACATGTACATTCATATATATTTAAAATAAAATTTCATAAGTTATCAATAAACTGCTAGTTTTCTTATGATTTATCTCTGGGAGAATTCCTTACACCAGTAGTTTTAATCACTGTTGTGACTATAAATTACCTGAGCTAAGGGACCAGCAGGTAATGTGTTGATTAAGGCATTGGACTCCAACATGGTTGACTATGGTTCAAGTCCCAGACCTAGCAGCTAGAAAATTACACAAAGTGTGTGTGCGTGCATGCTCAAAATCCCAAGAGGAGAAGGGATTGCAGCATAGCCATCCTCCTTCTGAGGTGATTTCTCACTTTCCCACTCTCTCTGTCAAATACATGCAGCCTATAGGGGGAAAAATACCTCTGGTAAAAGAAGAAATAGAGTTCCCACTGATCCCACTCTTAGGTATTCAAATCTAAAACTCTTGGTTTCTGGCCTAACAATTTGTGATTTGGATGCACATAACCATGGACTATACTGATGAGAAAGATACTGTGATCAATTTCCCTTCTTTCAAATAGTGACTTATTTTTTTGCCATTTAATGTTACCATCATTTTTTTTATGTAAATTTGGATTATGTTTAAAATAAACAGTGCAGCCCGTTTACATTATGGATCTCTACGTTGTGTCCAGAATTGCTTGAGATAATTCAACTAAGAGTAATTCTTTACAGTATGAAATTTATCAAGATGAATAACTTATTATGAGCTTCTTACCTTCCTTATATTTATTTATTCTTTTAGCAATACCAAATTGCAAAAAAGAAAAGAGACATTATTTAATTGTCTACTTCTTTTTATTCTAGTTATCTTTGTTCTAATTATCCAATTTGCACCAATTTTAGCAATCTGTACATGCTTTGCATTGTTTTAGTTTAGTGTCCATCAGCTATCTTTCAATTTCTTGAACATTTAATTTACCATAAACTGCAAAGCAACATGAGATTAAAGTTGCTCAAAATGGGAGCCGACGTACATGGTGCAATTCAAGGCATGCCAGATGGCTCCATAACCGACTAAATAATAATAATTATAATAATAATAGCAATAATCTCGCTGGAGCACTAAGTCCCCCTGTTTTAGCTTTCACTCATTTGTATTAAACATAATCTTCATCAGACAGCCTTTTCTTCAAATACCCATCCTTTGTATGTGTTGGGGGCGGGGGGGGGCATTGTAGCTCTCCAAGTCTAGACTTAGAATCTGTAATGACTCTTGACATGTGACTTTGAAAAAGTTACTTATGCCTAAGAAATGGCAATGGAGATCAAACGCACGATTATTTCGAAGATTACAAATTATAGCCACATAAGTAAGAATTGTTTACATAAAAGGAAAAACTCATTTCTAAGGTGAAATATTTTACTGAATGATTTTATAGGATGTCTGAGACACTTAATGAAGAAAGGAAAAAAATAAAGGTCATAAGGAAGGACATGGAGCAAAGGCAAATGAAAGAGTGAAAAACGTATTTTGATAGGAGCAATTCAGCAAAGTGAAAATGCTCTCTAATTCTTATTTGGCTTAGGATTTGCTTTGTGTAGAGTCACGCCATGAAGAGAAACTTGTTGATCCGAACTTAATTTGTGTTGATTAAGCCAGCGAAATTAGTTATCACAAATCTTCCTGCCCATGAATGTGATGACGGTCAAACAAGAGCGTGTCTATAAAGCACTATCAACTCTAAAGCAATAATCATATTTTACCAAATAATCTCAAAGACAGTGAGGATAAGGTTAATGGAGCCTGATCCACAGAGTGACACAAACATGGCCACTATTCACTTAAGCACCTTTTTCCTGGAGGAAACGCCAGGTAGTTCAGGTTAAGTGACGGCTGAAAATTCTGATTCTTGTAATTAGAAGGATGGGATTTAAATCTGAGGTTGTAAAGCTAACCTGATGCAATACAGCTATAGGTGCAAGTCTAGAGCATTTCAATAATAATGTGATGTTTCTGAGGAATTTGTTCTTGACTTTTAGACAACACCATAGCTGTTATTCTTTCACTAACTCCCGCTGGTGTTTGGATGGTTATTTGACTTAACTCAGAGGTTCCTGCTCTTGTCAAGGCTTAGAATCCATGGAGGATCAGACGATATCATGGTCCAGCCTCCTCCTCTGTGTAATGATCCAGGAACATCCAGGATCTTTTAAAATTATAATAAAGTTCATGTCAGAAAGGAAAGGACAGATGAGAAAGATCTAGACAGAAAGTGGTTGTCCATTAAGGACAAAAATCTTAAAAATGTCAGTCACAGATAAATAGTGGACATAAAATAATTATAACAAAATAATTAATATAAATTTATTTATTCTAAGAAAAGGGCTTGCATTAGATTAAAATAGATGAGAAAGTAGCATTTGCCCTAAATTAAGGCACTGTAAAAAAGCACTGACACTATTTCAAGAATATTTATACTGTTTTAATACATTTTATTAGTAATTCTGCTGGTATGTTCTTTCTTTAATGAAAAAAATCCTATATATTTCAACAAATTATATCTTATTGTAGTGGAGAGATGAAGGGATACTTTTGAAATTTCAAAATGTTTTAAGAGAGTTTTTGGTATAGGGGTGGTTGTGCTCACCAGAGAGAGACAGAGAGACAGAAAGCTAAAAATTTCCCCCCAGGGGGATGGTCACACTACAATCCCTTCTCCTCCATTCTTCTCTTAGGATTTTGGGCACACAAGCACATACACCTGGGGTGAGTATTAAGCTGCCACATCTGGGATTAAAACCATACAGGAGTCCAGCAATGTAACTATTACACCATCTGCTGGTCCATGAAATCTCAATTTATATTTTAATAAAAATACTTGATCATCTGGGGAGCATCACTGGACTGCCACGTGGCCAACCGCAGTTCAAGTCCTAGACCCTGTGGCTGGAAAATGACATCAGGCATATGAGCATGTATGTCTAAAATCCCAGGAGAATGGAGGAGGAACTGCAGCATGGCAATCCCCTGAAGTCCCCTGAGGGGGGATTTCCCACTTTCCCTCTCACTGTCTCTGCCTTTCTCTTTCCAGGGAGCACATGCACTCTAAAGGCAAAAACTTCTCTCTCTCAAAAAAAAAAATTTTGACCATTTTCAAAATTCTGCAATAATAAATTAGGACTTGCAATCTCTAAAAGAAGTTCTATTTCAAAATGTGTATCATTTACCCAACAACTTGAAATGGTTGTCATGAGGATTACAAATGTGGATTTTCTAAGAGTGTGGAATAATGTATTGAAAGAGAAATTTTTCTCTTTAGATGAAATGATTGACTTCACCCTGTCTTCTTGTGTTGCCAAACATTAATGCCTAGCATTAAAAGAAAAAAAAACACAATTTAGTTTAGTGGAGTTTAACTGAGCAAACCTTAACAGGATTCAACTCAGCTTGGCTGAACTAACTTCTAACTCTAGTAGCCTCGTATTTCAGTTCCAGAAAAGAAAAATGACAGGTACAGGAATTGGAAAGTGACTTATGAAAATGAAAGTGAAGGAATGAGATAGAGGAAGAATTTGGATTGATTACATTCTGATATTTGTCTGTATTAACACAGTTTAATAGGTGAGATGCCTGTGATTGACTGAAGCCTAGCTGCTGTGATTGGTTGTAACTTATCAAAAAAAAAAAAAAAAAAAAAACAGCCTTATCTATAATAGAGGTCACAATTTGTTTAAAGAAACCAAGTAGGAGTATGGAGGCTTTTCTTTTCTTTTTTGAGACATTTTTGCTATAAGACGCATGCGCTTGCCAGAAAGACAGAGAGAGACAGAGAGACAGAAAGCAGGAAATCACTCCCTAGGGGGTATGGCCATGCCGCAATCCCTTCTCTTCCATTCTCCTCTCGGGATCTTGGGCACGCACGCACACGTGCCTGGTGTGAGTTAAAGCCACAGGGTCAGGGACTCAAACCATGATCAACTACATGGGAGTTCAGCAACATAGCCACTGGGCCATCGGCTGGTCCCTCAATATTTTTTTTAAATATTAGAATGTGTTTTCAGTGAAGATGTTGGTGCCACATAGATAGCTTTTCAATGTTGAAGATATTTGGCCCTGCAGTGCTCAGCATTAAAATTTACCTGTAATCTCAGAGAATCTTTTACGCTATTTGCTTAGTTGATCTTTTTCTCATCCTCCCTCCCCCCTCAACAACATACACGGAGTTTGTCTCTGACAGATTCTTACCCCTTGGGCAGCAGGATACGCTCCCACATGGGAGGGTGGTCTAGGAGGCCTTCATAGGGTAGCAGGGCTGGATCAGCTGTGGAACCACGATTTAGTTTACCAGACAAGCAAAAGGATATCTCAGCATGCCAGATGCAAAAGCAACGTTTCTAAGTAGCGTGGTGTACAATCCCTGTAAATCAGAAAGGAGAAATTGCAGTTCTGTAAAGTTGAAAGTTAAACACTGCTGGTAGTCTATATAGTTGTCTGAATGTGGCCTTTCATGTCCACAGTACATTTTTGCTGTTGTAACTTAAAATTGTTTTCTTAACTCACAGGGGTTCTGCTGATACCCAGCTGTTTCCTCTTTTTTTAAACTCAGCTTTTTACTTAAAAAATAAGATGATGCCACATAGTTTTGTAAAACTAGTTTACATCTAAGATCCTTTTACTCTAGTTAAAGAAAATAAAAATAAAATTACATTTTTCTTTCAGGGTCTTTTGGCTGAACATTAATGAATAGATTAATTTCAAATTTGCACAAATGGCTTTTGTAAGTGGGTGTTATAAAATTTCCTAGAGTGATCTTGCATTTCAATGTATATTAATTAATATACTTATTTAAAAACTCTTAAACATAACAGTTTTATTCAAGGATCAGAGGCCGAATTAATTCCCTTTTATAGTACTGTTAATACTATAACAACTAAATGCTCACAGGAAAAAAACTACACACACACACACACGTACACACACAAACTTTTGCAGGATTTGAGATGGCCAAGTTTATTTTAAGAAAATAACATCAGAATTATTAAATCATTGCTTGTCTGATTTTGACCATAATAATTATAAGACGGTCAACTAGGGACCATCAGTTGTCAAGGTGATTAAAGCATCTGGATTCCCACATGGTCAACCGCGGTTTGAGTCTTGGACTTGGTGACTTGAAACTCATGTGGGGTGCATGTGCATGTGTGCCCAAAATCCCAAGAGAAGACTGGAGAAGGGATTGCCACATGGCCCTCCCTCCCAGGGGGGTGATTTGTCGCGTTCTGTCACTCTGTCTCTTTCCTCTTCCATGAACGCACATGCCCAATGGCAAAATAAAATAAAAAATAAACAAAAAACCATATCTCTATCACCTAAAATACAAATGAATGTGAGAAAATTAGGAGCACAGATTGTCTATTTTACATGTATAAATGGAAATAAAGGAAAGGAGAGATTATTTTATTAGGTGGACAACTTAATTGTACTTAGATATCATTTATAAATTTATAAAATAGAGATTTAAAACCCTAGAGCTACTGAATAAATAGTAAGGAGTTGCCTCTGGTCTTGTAACTTTTTTTTTCTAAATCTCCCAGCAATTATACTTAGATAGCACAGGTTGGGAACCTCAGGTTATGTGATTTATGATAGAATCAGGATTAATGAGTATAGTCCATGGACTCTTAGCTCCCTAGAAGCAGAAATGAAAAATAAATAAATTCCTATTTTCTTCATACTTTATGTTGTCTTTCACACAACAGTTAATAAAATATTTGTTAGATGAATGAATGACAATAATACAATAGGAGGCATGTTTTTATTCAAGGTTTTTGTTTTGTTTTGTTTTGGTTTTTGTCAGTTAGAATTGTCACTTCTCACACTCTGAGCTATCAAAGCAAAGGCCAGATGGTGACTTACCGGGTGTTGCCAATATCAGGATAAATGCAGAGATTGGTATATAGTAAGCATTCAACAAATGCTTCACAAATTTATGAATAAACTTAAGATGAATTTATTAATCCATGACTCTTAATCAAATTAAATTGTGCAATATTAATGGTGGAATTATAACCAGATTAATAACAAATGAACTCACTTCTCATTCTATAGAAGAATACAATATAAATAAATTACTTCTTTTTTTAGAGAGAGTTTTTTGCTATAGGGTGCATGTGCTCACAGGAGAAATAGAGAGACAGAAAGGGAGAAATCACATTCTAGGGGAGATGGCCATACCACAATCCCTTCTCCTCCATTCTCCTCTCAGAATTTTGGGCATGCGCGCACATGCGCCCAACATGAGGTCTAAATTGCCAGATCCAGGACTCGAACCACATTTGACCACATGAGTCTCCAGCGATGTAACTATTATTCCATCTCCTGGAGCCTAAATTACTTAGCAATTCTCAAAAAAGAAAAGATCTTCAACTTTAAAGCTAGGCAAACACCTCAAAGATCTGTAATTTCAAACAACAAATCCTCTGTGATGATTCTTGAGCAATATTTCTGGGCAAAGTAATTCTCCACCAACACTGTATCATCAAAGCATTTATTTAACTTTTGGATTTCATTTATCAATTAATTGGCAATGTGTCTGTCTCTTGTAAAAAACAACCCTCTCTGAGGATGAGGATGCTCTCGTTTTGTCCCTTCCAAGCTCCTCCCACTGCTGAGCAGAAGTCTGACTCAGTAGCCGTTGTCTACTGACATGTCTGAGTTGTGCTGTTAAATGTAGCAGAGCATGGAGCACTTTTAATAACTGACAGTTCTCTTGACAATCAATCAATGTTAAGCTGCTATCATTTATCCAGGCACCAAAATTGTATGTGGATTTAAATACAAAAATCCAATTATACCTGCATATTTTATGTCTGATTCTTTACCTCATTATAGCACATGGATCTTACTACTCTTTCTTCTTTGTCAGGCAGGGAGGAGTAGTCAGCTTCAAGTCTGGTTTTCTTTGTTTCTGCTCCTCAGTGTTTGCTTGTAAAAGTATCTCTATATTTCTATCTATCTCTCTATCCATTTATCATGCAGCCACATATAGTAGGCACAGATTACTACCATCTTGCACATGCTGGTGACATTATCATTAATTTTTTAATGCATTTTACCCATTTTTTTGTTATTGTGCTTAGATCAAGTTACACAAAGACATTATGGCAGTTCGACTGATACATGCAATTCCAGAAATGATTGATTTCTATTTTTTCATAGTTTCTTTTATCAGTGAGTGCAAAAGACATAGAGAGAAAGAGACAGAACCCTTAACAGGATTCCAAAACAAAGATCCACTTCCAGCTCAGTTAGCTCTGGATCACAGCATGCATATATGTCATGTGTTTAGGAACGACTCTGAACCTCCCACATAAGTCACCTTGCAGAGTATTGCATTTTGCTACTGCATCACTACTCAATTCCTGATTTCTATTTTTATTTATTTATCCAAAGAACACATGCACTTACCAGAGAAAGACAGACAAAGAGAATGGGAGAAGTGGGGAAAAGACCTCCCAATTAGGTATGTTCACACGACAATCCATTCTCCTCCAACATTTTTCCATCTTGTTGGGATTTTAGGCATGCAAGCACATGTGCCCAGTATTTTTTCAAACCACAAGGTACAAATGCAAACCAAAGTCAACCATATGGTATCTGGCTCTCTGAACCACTAGACCATGGGGCCAGCCCTCATTTTCTTTTTTTCATGAGTAAGACACATTTCTTTTATATAGTCTTATTTTCACCATTGCCAGTGTTTAGTTTCTTATTGTTCTAGAAGAAATCTTAGCCCTTTTTTTGATTTTGCAGCTTTATTAGTCTTTTTTCTTATTCCCTTTTTCATAGAATTAGTGAAACATATTTAGTAAATTCTTTCACACATATTATCACTGTCTTTGTTTTAAGCGACCTAAGCTTTGGAATGTGGCTGAAGGCTACCTTTTAGGCTGAGGGTGTTGATGGCTTTCAAAAGGCTTACAGAATTTTTATAGTAGAAAGAATAGCACAAGTGGTTGCTAATAGTTGGCGAAAAGGCTCAAGTATCTTGTATAGTTTCTTCCTTCCATTGGCTCAGTACTCCCTACATGCTCCATGCTTATGTGGTTAGGTTTGGCAGAGACTCGGATAGAAAATGTACACAATTTTGGGATTCCTTTATCTGTTATTTTGTTTCCTGCATTTCTTCACATTCCAGTGGCTGTGGTTCACCATGAAATCTGTTGGAGTTAAAGCTGAAAATAAACAGAAACAACTTCACGTGACTCCTTGTTTGAGTCCCTTCTAGAATATGCCTCCTCCACTGCTGTTGACTCTATAGAGTCTGCAAATTACTGTCTGTTGCATTTTGTTCAGAGTTTGTACCTGTCGAGATATCATTTTGGTAGGAGTTTTGGGGTCATTAAAAAAAAAATCTCCCAACATTTTTAAACATTACTTAAATTTTGAAGAAGAATGGCAACTTATGAATCCGGCAATGTATATTCTGCAATTGCTTTCAAAATGAATTTATCCTACTTTGTCCAAGTAACTCAGGTATACCTCACTACCATAATGGTAAACTGAATAATTTAAATAATTTAAAATAGATAAATACTTAGTCATTTTTGTATACAAAGGCAAAGTTCAGAGAGGAAGAGTTAAGGTTAAACTCCTCAAATATAAAATAATATTGAGTAATTTACTACAACAGAAGATCAGACAATTGAGAACTAAGGTTTAGAATTTATAGAATTGTCAAATCTTGCTATTAGACAGGATATTAGAATTCCCCTTATCTATTTTCATACCTAAAGCTAGAATTCTTTCTACAGCTTGTCCCAACCATACAATTTCTATGAACTACAATGTGTGTTGAGAAGAATGTCAGCTGTGACAGTAAAGTGAATGGGAACAGGTAGCTGAAACTATTGAAATATCATACAATATTTCTCATACAAAGCTACTCTGCAATGTTTTCTATTTTAGTTTTAAATTTAGAATTTTAGGCTAGGACCATTGTTTGCCGTAGAACCATTATGCATTATTTTACTGAATAATGGTTCTCACTTAGAAAACCAAGTAGACATTTCTGTGTAAAAAAAAGTCTTATTTATGCATCAAAAAGTAGCACTCTTAGTGCACAAACTTTTTTATTATTATTTTTAGAGACATTTTTGCTATGGGCACATGTACTTGGTAGAGAGACAGAGAGAGACAGAGATATAGAAGCAAGAAATCACACACACCCCCCAACGGGGATGGCCATGCTGCAATTTCTTCTCCTTCATTCTCCTCTGGAGATCTTGGGCATGCATATACACATGCCCAGCATGAGTTTTAAGTCACCAGGTCCAGGACTAGAACCACAGTCAACTCTAAGGGAGTTCAGCGACCAGTGCGCCATCTGCTGGTCCATTTTTTTAAAGAAGTGCACAGTCTTAAAGTAACGCTGTAGCCTTACCTCTGCTTCTAATACCAAACCTTGTGAAGAAAGAAATATAGTATCAATGCTGTTAATCTCAAAATGAAGCCACTTTCTTTCTATCTGATAATAGGATGTATATGGAAGACCCACCATTTAAAAAGCATCAATGTAGAGAATCATAGATTTGTTTGTCTCCTTTTAAAAAAATGCACATGGCATTCTTGTATATATTGTTCTATTGCAGAGTCTAGGCAACAGAGGAAATTCAAAAGGAGGGTTTAATAGGTAGACGAGTAATAGCTTAATCTCTTTGAGCACTGTCTTTCACAAGAGTGGACACATCAATGCCCTCCTTTATATTTTTGCAGAGCCAGCTTTTTACTTCCTTTTAACAAGTAAGAGGTCATTCATTCATTACCCTCTGTTACCTCTCTCTTCAATATCTCCCTCTCTACTCTTTTATTTTAGCTTGCAAATGACATCTAATACTGTTCATCCATGTACAGCACCACAAAGTTGTCTTCCAAGCTTTTTCTGCCCCTATTTTCAGAGTAATCCTTACCTTGTTTTCACAGAGTCAGATTACTTAGAAGCGTGATATACACTTTAGGTCTAGGTCTCTTCATCCTCACTCATTCCTCAACACATTGTATTGGGGATTTTGCCTGCATCTTACTCTATGTAAAGGACTCTTGCCAAAGTTAGAAATTAATGTCCATGTTATTTAGTTTTTCTTCCTACTGGGAACTTTTGCTCTTCCTATATTTCAGGTATAGTTTTTTGTTTTTTTTTTTTTTTTCTTTTCTCTATTCTTCTTTCTCCTCCCTCATCTGACTATTTAGCCATAGTCTTTTCTGTCAACTTTTTTTTCAATACCCAATGCTTATAAACTATTGTTTCATAAGATTCCCTTCCTGGATCTTTCTTGTCATTCTGTCACTCTATCAAGTCAGAATAAGCTAAGTTACAATTAAAAACCCTTACAATCTCAGCAGCTTAAAACATTAAGCCTTTATTTTTTATTCATACTAAGGTTTATCTCGGTTCATCTGGAGGCCTTTTTTCACATTATCTTCATTCAGGTCCACAAGCTAAGTAAATCTCCAGATCCTAGGATAGTCTTGGCAAAAGTGGCTAAAGGAAGAGAATTCAAAATATTGTGAATTTACTCTTAAAAGTTTCTATCTGGACCCAGCAGGTGGCATGGTGGTTAAAGTGCTGGGTCCCACACAGCCAACTCCATGATTTGAGTCTTGAATCTATGGTCTGAAAAATACACTGAGCACATGTGCATGTGTGCCCAAAATCCCAAGAGGAGAATGTAGGAGAAGGGACTGAGGCATAATCATCCTCCCCAGAGGATGATTTCTCACTTTCCCAACCTCCTCGTCTTTCTCTAGAGAGTGTACATGCCCTCTGTCAATAATAAATAAATATATATATATATCTCCAAAGAGCATTATAGTCTCTGAGCTATTTTATCCAAAAATTAATTATTTCAATCAGCTCATAAATGCTAATAATTTGCAAATATTTAAATTGGTTTTCTATCTCATTTCTAGGTAACCACTCATATACACAATCTCCTACTACCATCTCCCCTTGCATATCCAATTTTTGAACTCTACCCACCCTGACTGAATTCACAACTAAAACTTCCCTTCATCTCAGTCATGGTCCAAGACATACATCAGACACTTGAGAGTGTTTTCTATATATCCTCTTACTTATCCCATATATCCATGGGAACCTATTGTAATTCAGTCTATGATTTTAATATTAGAATCTACCCCCTCTTCTCTGTTCGCGTTATTACTCCTCACTGTAATTTCTTCATATCTATTGATTGAATAGCTGTGGTCTTTCTACTATTGCTCTTAGTCTGTCCCACATTATCTCTATCTTTGCTCTCAAAATTATCTACTTATGTCACATTTTAATCACTTATTGCCTTACAATGCTTTTTCCTCCTCAATAACTCTAGTCTAATATCCACACTTGCATCGGACCTTTTATGATGTGATATCTGATTATCTGACTAACTTTATCACTTTCCATTTCCTCATCACATTCTATGATCTAAAGTGGATGACAAGCTCAGTAAAAAATAAGGAAGAAGTGAAAGTAAAATACACCTTCATAAGGAAAGAAAAACAAAAGAAGGAAAGAAAGAAAAATCTTAGTCCCCAGGCCAGATAGCCTCTAGTCCCTAGCAGAAAGACCTAACTCTGTCTTTTTGGTAAGATCTAGAAAGATTGTTGAGGTCTGACTAGGAGACTCGAAGGGGTAATTTCACTTTTAGAGAAAGATAAATAGCAGAACCAGCAGTTGGTGTAATGCACATGTGCACCTGTGCATGCACATGTGTGCATGCATACCCAAGATCCCAAGAAGAGAATGGAGGAGAAGGGATTGTGGCCTGGCCATCCCCCCTAAGGGATGAATTCTTACATTCTGTCTCTCTGTCTCTCTCTATCTTTCTGGCAAGTACATACACCCTATAGCAAAAACCTCTTAAAAAAAAAAGAGTGAGAGAGAGAGAAAGATAAATAGCTTGATGAGTCAATAGGTCCTCGAATTCAGACTAGGAAGATAAGTCTAGTTCTGACATTTAGGATATGTAGCCTTTGATGAAACGCTTTATCTGCAGGTAATACCAGGATTATTATGTGAACAGCGATAGCAGTTCTCAGCTACATAGCAGTGACCAGCTAGCCAGGGTCATGTAATATGTAAGGCTTGCCCCTTTCAGAGCTGTAGGAGAGCACATTCTTTATGAACATGATATAGGATTAGGAAAGTAATGATTGACAGATACAATTTTCATTCTATGGTATTTTCTAAATATCTAAATACTACAGATTCAAGACTGAAAAAAGAAATAAAAGCCGAAATATTTGACTTGTTTGAAATAAACAAAAGAAAAAGAAAGATAAAACTATGTTTTCATAGTCTTGCTACTGGACCTAGACAAGGGCTCAGCTTATAGAAAATGGTAAAGGAGGTAAGGTTTTTGTTTTGTTTTGTTTTGTTACAATACAATTTTCCCCTTTATTTTCATTTATATTTACCTGTATCAATCTCTTTATCTTATCATAAAATATAACAGGAGGAAAACACAATCCCTGTTGTAGGCTGCAATCTTTTACAATGTGTCTTTTTTTCTCCTACTAATATAAAATCAAGTGAGAAGTTTTCCAAGTTACCAGTACAATATAAATGAATAAAAAGCCAGTGTTTTCCTTCAAGTGCCTAACATTTATAAGCAGGAGGATGAATTAGCAAAATGACAGGTGTTGGGAAATGACAAAAGGAAACATATTACTGATGGGAATCAAATTACTTAGTCTTCAGTTACATTCCAGGCATAAATAAAGTAAAACAATTAATCTTTTATTTTTTGCCACCTGTAAATTTGCCAGGCATTGCGAGCTGTATGGCATTAACAAATTGCAATGGAAAGACAGGCTAGCCTAATTTATCCTCCACTCAGTAGCTTCAAAGCTATCATATTTGACAGTTGGAACCAACTTTTTTACAGCCGCTATATGATAGTTCATGAGATAGAATAGCTTATATTCTGAAAGAATCCCTATAAGTACATTAGAAAGATAATGCTTTAGTGTTCACCCAGAAAGAAAGAGGAGAAAACATTATCTCACTGTATTTTGTTTAAGGCTTTGCCATAGAGTGTGTGTGCTCAAAGGAGAGACAGAGACAGTGAGAGGGAAAGTGAGAAATCACCCCCTGGGGAAATGGCCACACTGCTATCCCTTCTCCACCACTACCCTTTTGAGATTCTAGCATGCACACAAATGCATCCAACATGAGTTAAAGTTGCTGAGTCTGGGACTCGAACTGCTACCTGCTGGCTCCATCTCAGTAAGTATTAAACATTGAGATGTGGATAATTTCTGAACTGTAAGGCACAAGTAAGGATGAGAGTTTAGAAAAGAAGGAACTGCAAAAAAAATTGTCCCCTCCATTTTTGTTTAAGGGGTCACAAAGTGCAATGATTTTCTACTACTGTTTTGACCTTTGGAAAAACAAACAAAATGTAAAAACAACAACAAACCAGAGCTATCATTTGTAGCAAATGCCACTAAATTTCTACATCTCTTTTTCATCTTTTAACCATAATTATGCTTTCGAGACATGTTTTCACATTGACAGACTGCAAAAATCTAAGTAAGCATTAAAACATGAAAGAACTCCTAGGACCATCATTATAAATTTGCCTGAGAGAATATCATTGTCGATCTATGTCTCAACTCCTCTCAGAAAAGCATGTACCCATGGACATTAAGCCTATCTCTAATGTGAGATAGTGCTATTTCATTTTTCCTGATATTTAACATGTGTCTTTCTCCTTCCGTAGTTTTCTCTGATACACACCTGTCTCCACTAAGTAGTGGGACATATGCAATCACCCTCAACTTCACTAACTCTAGTTTATAAGGAAATGCACTAGTAGTAGAAGACCTCATGAAAAATCTGGTTAAGTATTGACTTTCCTTTCGTTTTATAAGAAAAATTATTTCAAATACAGCAGTATTTCTTTGGCCATATCTCTAAGTCAAATTCAAAAAGATTCTTCTTCTTATTTATTTAGTTTCTTCCTGTAGATGATCACTCAGCACATTTATTTCTCTTTAGGTTATCCCTCTTTTGAGTGATTGAGGAGTTAATCATAAGTCTTGTCATGACTACAGCAAGCAATTGGATTTTGTTTGATTTTTAATGAAGCTTGCATTGTGATGTTTCATTTCCATTTTTGGCTTGTGGTGATAACTTATTTGCAAAGCACAATGAGAGAAAAGGGGGAGAAAGAGAGAGAGAGATGAAACCTCTAGGGTCATTCTGACTTATTCTAATTCTTAAATATATTCTCAGCAGTTGAATCTACCACATCCTCATAAAATAGCTGAGAGCTGAATGCTGCCTAGATACAAGAAAGTATGAATTGATTCGGCCTCTTAGAAATTCCAAACCCTGTGGAGCTCCCAGTAGTATTTTCATCTCTTTAAAAATGTTCCTACTTTCACTATTTTTTTTTCTTAGAATCAAGCTTTGTAGTTAATTGCTGATAACAACCTTTTTTACTTAGTTTTATATTGAGCAATCGTGTCTGCTTTCTTCTTTCTCTATCTAGCTTCCAAAAATCTTGACTATTTAGCTCTAGTCTCCTAGAGCTAACAATAAATGCATTAAATGTCAACTCAAATAAAAGTTGCAATTTAATTAAAAAAAAAAAAGAAAGGTTTGAGGGACCAGCAGATGACATAATGATTATGTCACTGGACTCCCACGTAGTCAACCATGATTTGAGTGCTGGACCCAGTGGCTTAAAACTCATATGCATGCAAGCCCAAAGTCCCAAGAGGAGAATGGAGAAGAAGTAATTGCAGTGTGGCTATCCCACCTGGGGGTGCAGGGGGGAGTGATTTTTCACATTCTGTCTCTCCAGTGGGTGCATGTGCCCTATAGCAAAAAAAAAAAAAAAAAAAAAAAAAGGTGCCTTCGGGTTTTGTTTTTATTTCAAATACAGCAGTATTTCTTTGGCCATATCTCTAAGTCAAATTCAAAAAGATTCTTCTTCTTATTTATTTAGTTTCTTCCTGTAGATGATCACTCAGCACATTTATTTCTCTTTAGGTTATCCCTCTTTTGAGTGATTGAGGAGTTAATCATAAGTCTTGTCATGACTACAGCAAGCAATTGGATTTTGTTTGATTTTTAATGAAGCTTGCATTGTGATGTTTCATTTCCATTTTTGGCTTGTGGTGATAACTTATTTGCAAAGCACAATGAGAGAAAAGGGGGAGAAAGAGAGAGAGAGATGAAACCTCTAGGGTCATTCTGACTTATTCTAATTCTTAAATATATTCTCAGCAGTTGAATCTACCACATCCTCATAAAATAGCTGAGAGCTGAATGCTGCCTAGATACAAGAAAGTATGAATTGATTCGGCCTCTTAGAAATTCCAAACCCTGTGGAGCTCCCAGTAGTATTTTCATCTCTTTAAAAATGTTCCTACTTTCACTATTTTTTTTTCTTAGAATCAAGCTTTGTAGTTAATTGCTGATAACAACCTTTTTTACTTAGTTTTATATTGAGCAATCGTGTCTGCTTTCTTCTTTCTCTATCTAGCTTCCAAAAATCTTGACTATTTAGCTCTAGTCTCCTAGAGCTAACAATAAATGCATTAAATGTCAACTCAAATAAAAGTTGCAATTTAATTAAAAAAAAAAAAGAAAGGTTTGAGGGACCAGCAGATGACATAATGATTATGTCACTGGACTCCCACGTAGTCAACCATGATTTGAGTGCTGGACCCAGTGGCTTAAAACTCATATGCATGCAAGCCCAAAGTCCCAAGAGGAGAATGGAGAAGAAGTAATTGCAGTGTGGCTATCCCACCTGGGGGTGCAGGGGGGAGTGATTTTTCACATTCTGTCTCTCCAGTGGGTGCATGTGCCCTATAGCAAAAAAAATCTCTGCAAAAAAAAGAAAAAAAAAAAAAAAAAAAAATGTGTCCTCTGAGTTTTGTCATTATGACTCTAGAGAATGAGTTACCTTCTATAAATCACCCAAGGCATTTTCCCCAGATATTTACACATTTTAAGATGCTGACAAAGAGTAGAAATACAAGTAATGGACAGTTGTTTATACTTAGAAATATAAGTAATGGATAGTTGTTTTTCTTTGCTTGCCCCCAGATAGCTCTGTCTAACTGTATCTTTAGAACATCTCCTCTATCAGGACTAAAATTTTGTTTTATCTAATGTAAACAAAAATTGACTATTGATTCTAGAGATTATATAAAATATATAGACCTAAAACAAAGGCCATAGGTATTTTTTTGATATAGCCCAGCAATAAACTTGTTAGTTGTCACTTTGTGGCTCTAAAGAAAAAAATTAGAAAATGAAAAAGCAATAGATTAATACTGGAGAGGGGACTGGGGTTTGGTATTGGGAAGTAGTCCAGGTTGCCAATAAGTAACATGGCCTAAGTGTTAGCAGATCTAGGTAAAGTTTGGATAAAAGTGGAGTGGCTGGAATTTTTTTTTAAATATAAGGACATAAAAATTAAGTATCTTCAAATTAAAAGCTTAAAATTTGAATCTATCTCATTGCTAGAGTTACTCTTGCCTCAAGAAACTTAATTCATTGTTATATTATTTGAAGAAAAGTTTTAAAACTTAGAATAGTCTTTTAATAGCAAATCTTATGAAACCATAGTACTATCATTCAAACTAAAAGGAAAATATGGGTGAAAGATTCATATTATATTAAAATATTCTTGATATGCATTCAGCATATTACACATATTTTCAGGTTTGGTGGACAGTTAAGTTTTTCAGCAATTTGTGGTTTAGCCTTTAGATATTTCCCCTTGATCAGCAGGTGTAATGTTAGACTTTATCAGTAGAGGCAAACATATATAATCTTCTTAGGAGAAGATTGTATTCCCTATTCTCAAATAACTATCCATTATATAATGGTTACTGTATAAAAGGATTACAAATTATTGAGGTGTACAAGGAGGTTAAATGAGAAGAATATGGGTATGAGAGACTTAGTTTTAAATCTGATAACAAGAGTCTTATTACTTAGATTATGAGACATTTATAAGTAATTATAATAGTGGGTATTAAACCATCTAATGTAATACCTAGGATATAGTAGGCATTAAAAGGACTGAATGATATATGTGAGAAAAGATACTTAAAAATCCCAAGTCACCTTATCAGTGAATGATAGAACCAAGATTGTGGTTAGTGTGTAACTATTAAATCCAAAGCCCATACTTTTGTTAACCCAGTAAGTATGATTTGGAAAAAGAAAGTGGAATAGAAAGAGGCACCTGGGAAGCAGTTAATACAATGTGTTGAGGAAAGCATTCTTTCCTCAGCATATCTGAGTTATTTTGATGTGATTTTATATATGTCTTGGGTAATTGGAAAATATAATGTGTTACTGTGCAACAATTTAAAACACCTGGTACATCTCTCCTTTGCCATCAATCACTGTCCCCTCCCTTTCCCAGCCTGGAAGCAGCAGGGATTCTCAGCACACTGCTGACTGCCAATGACTTCAGATCAGAGCTGACTTCCAGGATGAAACACATTTGCTGTTTTGCTAGATCACAACAAGATCTGTAGAAATCGCTATGTAACCAGAAAGGCTGGATGCTAGGAGGTGAATAAAGTGGACAATACCCCCCCAAAAATAAAATTAAATCACCTTTCACTAAGGGTTCTACTAAACAAGAAGAGATTATGTCAAAAACTATGAAGTAAAAGTGTAATTCAGCCAACATTTGAATTGAGCTATTATTTGCAAAAGACAAAGTGCTATAAGCTATGCCAGATATGGGGGCTGGGACAGGAAGCCTCTAGTATTTCTTTTAAAACATTTATTGATACAGAGGGGGTGGGAGGAAAAACAAGTATCCTTGAAAGGATTCCTCAAGCCACCTAGCCTTCCAGACACCCAAATTCACAGGTGTTCAAGTGCGGGTAACTGGCGTATTCAGGTTGACCTGGGATCTGAACTCAGGGTCTTCTCATTTGGCTACAATATCACACAGCAGTGCCTCACTTCCTATGACCCAATGACTGTGACTCATTTTTAGAAAGGCAAAGAAAAACAAAACTAGAAAGGTTTTTAGTTCACATAGAAAACTAAAATTAAAAATGTATTTGGGCCCAACAATATGGTAATAGAATTTGAAACCCCATTACAATAACATACACTCAAAAATAAGAGTGAACAGAAAATAAACACTGGTTCCAGTGCATAACTGAAGCCATGGGTATATCTCAAGGAGTCAACGATGAAGAGACTATGAATGTAGCAAAATATACTTGGGATTGTACTGAGGCTGTGTTGGGTGGAGTTAGATGGGTATGGGTTACCATTTGGTGACACCTAAGGCTTTCAGATAAGAGTCACATAGATAGGAGTCAAGTTCTTGATATGAGTAGCTGTGAATTCAGAAAGAGACATGAACCTCAGATTCTTTTTTTTTTTTTTTTCGGGTAGGTTTTTGCTATAGGGCACATGTGCTAAGCAGAAAGACAGAGAGAGACCGACAGAAAGTGAGAAATCACTCTCCAAGGGGATGACCACGCCGCAGTCCCTTCTGCTCCATTCCATTCTCCTCTCAGGATCTTGGGCACACACGCATACACGCCTGGCGTGATTTTAAGCCACCAGGTCTGGGACTCAAATCATGGTTGACTACATGGGAGTCCAGTGACATAGCCATTATGCCAACTGCTAGTCCTGAGCCTATTCACTCAAAGGTGAACTAGAGAAAAGATTGTGCCCCCATCACAGAAAAAGGTAAAAATGTAGAACATTTATCATAGCTGCGAAAATTCAAATACCACATCCCTGTGTATTTTGTGTTCCTTGTTTATGTATTTTGTGTAACTTTTTAATCAAATTAAAAAGAAAAATCTCTTTATTTGAAAATATAGCAATATTCTAAGTACCTTGTAGTTAAAAAAATAAAAATATGTAATGGTATTAACAGAACCGAACAATAATAAAAACATGTAAAAATTTATAAAATATAAGGTAGCACTTATAAGAAAAAATATAGCCTTTAAAGTTTATATTACAAAAGAGGAAAATATAAAAATTATTAAGTCAAAAATTAATAAAGGGAACCTAGTAAAATTTTAAATCAGAATGTTAAAATTTGTAGCTATTCCCTTTAGAGCTTATTAAACATTTTACTGTATGTATTAATCCACATAGTAATATGGGTAAAAGTGAAACATTTAAAAATAAAAGTATGCACATGTCTTCTTTTTATTGTTCACATAGAAAACTCAGGGCATCTCTGAGCACTTTGGCACTAGCAACTTATAACAAATTTGACTGTGTTTGTTGCATAATTTAGATTGAACATCATGTACAAAATATCAGAAATTGTACTTTTAATATGAGTTTAACAAATAAGTGTGTATATATA
>NW_006198219.1:134351-136977 GCF_000334495.1 Tupaia belangeri chinensis
TATATGGAACAAAAAAAAGATATTACTGTAGAAAAATTATAAACTTCATGGAAGTCATGATAAAAAAGACCCAAATAAATATTCCTTGTTCACAGATGAAGGTACTCTAATACATGAAATTTTCTATGAATCCAATGCATTTCCCCAGAAAATTGCCAGTAATATTTTTCACAGTTAAAATTACTGAACAGAATCTTACATAAAGACACAAAGGACCTAGAATAGTTTGGCAGGTTTAGGAAAGAAATTAGTGAGGGCCTGTGATGGTTAATTTAGAAGTTCAACATAACTGGACTGAAGGATGTCTGGAAAGCTTATGAAACATTGTTTCTAAATATGTCTATGAGAAAGTTGTTGGACATGATTGACATATGAGTCAGTGCACTGACTCAAGGCGCACCTTCAGTGTAGGCAGTCATCATCCAATCAGCTGGGAACTTGGGAGGGACAATTGTTTCTATATCCTCCCTCCCTTTCTTTCTGGACCTTTCAGAGTGTATTGTATATTTACTCTTACACATTGCCTGCTCTACCCATGCAGCTCTATTCAGCATTGTTTGTATTTGCTTCTGTCAGCTCCTGGCCATGAGTCCCTCCAGCCAGAAAGATTCCATCTTATTTGATCTTCAGACTCTGGACTCATATCAGTGGCTGCCTGATAGGAGATTGCTCAACCTCCTCAGGGTCCCCTTTAGGCCTCAGGATAGAACTGCACCAGCTTTCCTACTTCAGGGGAGTATTTTTCCAGCTTACAGACAGCCTGCTGTGCTGCTTCTTGGCCCTGTGATCTTGTGAAATAATTTCTATAATAAATCCCTTCCTTCACAAGTATATTTATCCTGTTAGTTTTATTTTTCTCGAGAACACTAACCAACACAGGTTTACACCTACACCTAAAGATATCCAGTCCACAAATATAGTTGAAGATATATTACATACCAGATCTGTTGTTAAGTGATTAAAACAAATTAGTAAATGAAGCTGATGAAGATCCCTGAATTCATAGAAATTGCATTCTGCTTGGGAAAATTGTAAGGTCACAGTTAATTTAGGTAGTGTATCTTTTAGGATCAGGCATTTGACCAAGGGATAAGAATAGAGGTTAGGGGCAAAAATACATATATAAAAAACTGTTAAGTTATAGAGAGAATAACACCACTTATTAAGTACATATTTAATAAATAACACAAAAGCAATGATTCACACACAGAAAACTATAATAGGAAACTTACTTCACATTACAAATAAATTCCAAGAGAATTAAAGATCTAAATGTGAAAAGCAAATTGTTATGTTTTTGGAAAAAAAAAAAGCCATAGATAATATGGGCACATTGAATTAGAGAAAGATTTGTTGAATAATACAAATTAGCATAAGCCAAAGAGGAAATTATTATTTTATTTCAGTATTTAAAAAAAGAGAAATAATGCTCAGAACATCAATATATACTATGGATATAATACAAATGTAAACTATAGACTCAGAGTAGATATTTACTACACTTATAACAAACAGAGAATAGGTATTCAAAGCACATGAAGAATTATTGGGCTGGCTTCATAGCCCAGGGCTTAAGAGAGCCAGATCCTCTATGGCTAACCACAGACTGAATCTGCCCTGATGGCTTGTAAAACACACCACACACCTGAGTGTGCTTGCCCCAAATCCTAACAGAATGAAGAAATGAAGCAAAAGAGATTGTAATGTGGCCATACCCAACTGGGAGTTGCTTGGCAATTAAAAAATGAAATAATTTCTAAAAATAATAAGAAATAGGCAAACATTTCAATAGAAAAAGATAAAATTAACAAATATTTTGGGTGTGCATACCCAAATGGCTAATAAACATTTGAACAGATGTTTGTTTTAATAGCAATCCAAAAAATTCAAATTAAAACAATAAGGCATTATTTATACCCATCAGACTGGTGAAAATTAAAAAGTTGACAGTAACAAATGTTGTTGAGCATGTTTAGCAAAACACATTCTCATCACGTGTTAGCTGTTGTGTGAATTCTTGCAACCATTTGAAGAACAATCTGGCAGGATATGGTAAGGTAAGGTAGAAGAAATCACTCTATGCAGTTACCTCCTGAGAGGGCTGACTTTCTAGATGCATACCTTCAAGAAATTCTTACATAAATACTTGATGAGACATGAACAAAAATATTTGGCAAAATATTGTTTCTAATAGAAGTAGATTTAAGTAACTAAGTTTCAATGGATAGGAGAAAATATAAATTGTGATGCTTTATAATAAAGTACTTTATATTAGCTAGTAACTAAAGTTTCATCCATCAATATTGATAATTGCTAGACATAATATTTGACAAGCATAATAGAATGCCCAATACAAAAGTTTCAACATTTAACATGCAAATAATACTATATATTTATGAATATATATGTACATATAGTAATAACATAAACACTTATGTAGAACATAGAAAATACCACAGAATGTTTTCTTTTTTTATTTTATTTTTTAATTTTTATTTACTTTTTTAAATACATTCAATTACATTATTTAGCTTACAAGGTGATCATTTCAATATATGAACATTTCTCCCCGGTCTAGTTGATCAAAATATAGCAACACTACCTCCCTGTCTCAACAATGCTGTCT
>NW_006198219.1:139674-147271 GCF_000334495.1 Tupaia belangeri chinensis
TCTTGTTTCTTGGCATATAGTTGTTCATAATATCCTCTAATTATGTTCTGTATTTCTGCTTTGTCTGTTGTTATATTTCCTTCTTCATTGCAGATTTGATTCACCTGGTTCCTTTCTCTCTTTTTCTTAATAAGTCTCACTAGTGGTGTATCAATTTTGTTTATCTTTTCAAAGAACCAGCTTTTATTTTCATTTATTTTCTGTATAGTTCGCTTATTTTCTATTTCATTTATTTCTGCTCGGATCTTTATTATTTCCTTTCTCCTGGCATTTTTTGGGTTATTTTGCTGTTGCTTCTCCAATTCTCTGAGGCATGATGTTAAGTGATCCATTTGCCCTCTTTCCATCTTCCTCTTAGGAGCACTAATTGCTATAAACTTCCCTCTTGTGATTGCTTTATCAGTGTCCCAAAGATTATGGAAATGCATGTCCTCATTATCATTAGCTTCCATGAATCTTTTGATTTTGGACTTTATTTCATCAGTAGTTGTGGAGTCATTCAGTAGTAGGTTATTCACTTTCCATGTACATGAGTATTTTTGAGGATTTGTCTTGAAATTAAACTCAAGTTTGATTCCATCATGGTCAGAGAAGATTCTGGGAATAGTTTCTATACCTTTGAATCTGTAGAGGTTTGCTTTGTGCCCTATGATGTGGTCAATTTTCGAAAAGGTTCCATGTGGGGGTAAGAACAAAGTGTATCTCGTAGTTTTTGGATGGAAAGTTCTATAGATGTCTGTTAAGTCCATTTCATTTATGGTATCATTCAGATTCTTTATCTCTTTATCTATTTTTTGTCTAGATGATCTGTCCCAAGGGGATAGTACAGTGTTGAGATCTCCCACAATTAGTGTATTGCCGTCTATCTCCTCTCTTAGATCTAACAGTCTTTCCTTAACATATTTGGGGGCTCCTGTGTTGGGCGCATAGATATTTATAAGAATTATATCTTCTTGATCTATTGGTATCAAGAGAGGTACTCTGTTGAGGTGTCTGAAAAGCAATATCTCCTTTTTTTTCTTTGTCTCTTCTAACACTTTTTGTTTTAAGGGCTATTTTATCAGAAATTTGTATTGCAGTTCCAGCTCTTTTTTGGTTCCCAATTGCATGGAAAACCTTTTTCCAACCCTTCACTTTCAGTCTATGTATGTCTTTATCTATGAGGTGGGTTTCCTGTAGGCAACAGATACAGGGTCTCTGTTTTTTTATCCATTCGACCAGTCTGTATCTCTTGACTGGGGAATTTAATCCGTTCACACTCAGTGTTATTATTGATGTAACTGGATCTGTCCAGATGTTTAAGTTGGCCATTGTCACAGCAGCCTTTTATTCCTTTGTTTATGTCTGTTAACTCTTTAATTTTCCTGGAACAGTACTTTCTTCAGGGTTTCTTGAAGAGCTGGTCTGGTGCTGGCAAATTCTTTGAGGTCTTATTTGTCTCAGAAGATTTTAATCTTCTTTTCCCATATGAAGGATAATCTTGCAGGATACAATAATCTTGGTTGAAATTGTTTCTCTCTTAGCACTTTCAATACATCTTCCCATTATTTCCTTGCTTGCATTGTTTCATTGAGAGGTCGGGAGTTAGCCTGATGAGATGACCTTTGTATGTCACTTTTCGTTTCTCTCTTGCCAGTTTTAGTATCATGTCTTTATCTATGGTCTTGGATAGTCTGGCTATGATGTGCCTTGGGGAAGATCTTCTGGGGTTGATTCTAACTGGGGTTTTTTGTATTTTTTTGGTCTTGATGCTTGAGTGCCTCTCTAGACTCGGGAAATTTTCTTCCAGGATTTCATGGAATAGATTTTCCATGCTGTTATTAGTTTCTTCACCTTCTGGGATGCCAATTATTCGGATATTTGGGCATCTTAAGGAATCTAGTATTTCTCGTATATTATCCTCATGTTTTTTTTTTGTTATTTTCTCTATCTTTTTGGTGGTTCTTTCTAGGTCAGAGGTTTTATCTTCTACATCAGAGATTCGATCTTCAGCATGGTCTAATTGACTTTTAATACTTTGAAGGGAGTTTTTGATTTCCTCTATTCTAGACTTTATCTCTAATAGCTCTATCTGGTTCTTTATCAGAGTGTCCATTTCTTTTTTCATATCTTGGAATGACTTCCTCATCTCTTAGAGTTCATTGTCTCTTTTCTGTTCCAACTCAAAGAACTTGTTCACCATAAATATTCGAAATTCTTTGTCTGACATTTTGGTAACGTCATCCATTAGCATGAAAGATGGAGGGGAGTTACTCTGTACTTTTGATGGAGATGTATTTCCTTGTTTATTCATACCTGAGACTCCTCTTCTACTTCTAGTCATTAAAAGATGTATTCACTTTGAATACCTCTTGCAGGAAGGTTACTCCCACTAGGAGTAAGTGACTTTCCCTTCTGCTGCAAATTAATGTTTGCCGAAGTCTCTCTTCTGTTGTTTTTACCAACGTGGTATCAAGAGGGGTACTCTATTGAGGTGTCTGAAAAGCAATATCTCCTTTTTTTCAGGTGGATCAGTACAAGGGAATATCCCAGAGAAAGTTATGTTGTTAGGGGATTTCAGATATCTGATTATAGACCTGTCTAGTCCTTCTGGTAGGGTGAAGAGGAGAGGGTATTAGGTAAAACAACACAAGAAAAAGGAAAAAAAAAAAAGAGAAATAAAGAAAAATTCGCGCACCGCACTGTGGTTTCGCCAGAGGCCTGCCGCTGGGTCTGTGGCCTGCCACTAGGGACAGGACAAGCTATGAGAGGAGGAAGAGCAGGAAATTAACAAGGTTTGATGGCAGCCACAAGGATGGTCATGAATGTTGAAACTGAGAGTAGGTACTAGAAAAAAATTCTTACTTAAAATTCTTATAGGTGTTCAAACTCAGTAAATTCAACTTTTTTGAATTCTATACAAAGAAGGAGAAAGGTAAATGAGGTAATTGAAGGAGATAAGAGTAGAGAAGCATTTTCCATCTCTGGGCCTAGAATCAGAATAGTAAGAATTTATCCCAGTATGTTCTATTAAATAATCTTTCGCTAAGGCAAATCACTTAACTCTTTCCAGGTTTCAGTTTCCTCCATTGTAATATAAAGAAATTTATTATTGTTCATTTTTCCCTTTAAACATTCACCTGCTTTATATAAATTTATAAAATTATAAATTTCTATATGGAGCTTATCATTTTTCTGACCTACAACTGGAAAGCAATAGATTGCTATCATTCTTAATTGATGGCCCCAAAAATGATAAGTTTCTTGTTGGTTTAAGCCTGGTACTTCCTTAGTCAACCCAGTAATACCATGCTGTCCTTGACATTGAGCAAGTTATAGGCATCCTGCAGACTCTTATTGATTAACTCACTAATCTTCCTAGTGAGGCAGGATCCCCATGGTTACTTCTGTTTCTAGACACTGGCACTGAGCCAGAAGTACTTAAGAATGTTTTCTGCTGCTTAGTTAATTAGCAGTTTAAGAACTAGGTCTTCAAATAAAACACTCACATGGGTGCTGATGGCAACGGAGACATTTCTGCTGAGCTGATGCTCTTTTGGCAATTGGTAGAGTGTGATGCACTCGGGAAGGCACTACTTGTGCATCTTTCACAAGAACTGGTCCTGTTTGTGTAAGTTACTGCCTCAATCTCAATGTCCTCAGAGTGTTTCCCTTAGCAAGACTGAAGCAGTAACTTATATAACCAGGACTAGTTCTTGTAAAGGATGTACTCTGAAGACATATACTGTTTCTCTCTACTTCCTAATAGATTTCATCCAATTGTGCATATTCGTTAACTTATTCAATAATATAGCAAAGTTTGATGCTAATGGTTCTCTGGTCAAATTATAGATTTCAGAATTTCTTAATAAGCATGCCAGATTCTCATTCATTAAGCTTCTCTAAAGAAATTACTTTTCAAATCTAGACTATATGAATAATCAGTCCTTGTAGTGTATCAGTTCACTAGTAGAATAATTTAGGGATGAGTCAGCTAGGTGACATGGTTAAGATAGCTGGATCCCACATAGCCAACTGTGTTGTTCAAGTCCCAGACCTGGCAACTTGAAAAAACATGCCAGGCAAGTGTGCTCACATGCCAAAAATCCCAATAGGAGACTGAAAGAGGAGGAATTGAAGTGTGTGTGTGTGCTGTGGAAGAGGAGTGCTTCCTCTCTCTCTCTCTCTCTTTTCTCTCCAATGAGTACATATACCTTATAGCAAAAAAAAAAAATCAGGATGTTCCCATATGTAGCTGTACCTTAGCTTTGTGTATAAGGGGTATCTGTGCTTTACTTTAGCTAAACATTTTTTCTACACTAAGCTGCACAACGATGATTGCTAACTGGGGAGCAACAATTTCAGTAAATGAAAGTAATGCTAACAGAGTCCAAAAATGCTGTGTTAACAGTTCACTGATCATTTAATGGGAACCACATCTATTAAACATCTTCATACTGTGACAAGGAATCTTTGCTCCCTGAAAATAAGGCTAAATTTATCAGTAAGGAGGAAAAACACTATAAAAACAGAATAATAAGTACTTTGGAATTACTTGATGTCCAATCTGGTAATCTATTATTATAATAGTCAAAATTTATTCAAAATTTCTATTTCCCAGGCTATGTTCTAAGCCTTTAAAGTGTATATTTTCATTGGCCACTTACAACTCTATGAAGTAAGAAACTATTACACGTGAAGCACCTCCTAACTGATCAGACCATAGTCGTACATATAATAAATGGTAGCTCAAAGATAAGGACCTTATACTGTGGATTGAAAGCCAGCACCCTTAATGCAGTTCCTAGACACTAGTATCTAAAAGTAATATTTGCTTCTTTTATACAAAAATAAATATTGCTAGCCACATAAGCTAAAATGAGAAAGTTACTGGTCAATTTATTTACAGCAAGTGAAACTTGCTGTAAATTTCTTTCTGAGAAAATGCTACAAGTTTGAATTCCAGGTAGTAGTCTTTATTTCCTGGCCTTTCATTTGCAGTCAGTCCTGTTTCGGATGACTCAGCCATCAGCCAGTTTATACTTTCTACCTGATTTGTACCGAATCTGCAAGTTAACAAATGAATCATTGGGAAAAACATGGGCAAAAGAATATACAATATTTTAAAGTATTTTTAAACCAGAATGTTTTAAAGTACTCTTAAAGCAAACTTCCAAACACTTCTCCCTTTCAAAAATCACGGTCGTAGAATCAAAGCCCTTCTGTCTGCATGTTCGATATTTTTCCTTTCCTGTCTCTTTTGGTAAAAGAGAAACATGCTCATATATATAGTATCTATTTTAATGAGAATTTAGAGACAAGTTTTCCAAAGTGTCTTATTTTATACATAGCAGAGGTATAAAAGTTGCTACAGTGCTTACATTAAGAATAGCCTTTCTAGCAAAAATATGTAAATTGCAATTAGTGTTCTCCAGCCAGGCCATAAAAGACTCTAATCTCTTTCATCTTGAAGTTTCTTACTTACGGTATAATCTATTCACAAAATTGTGTTTCATAGCATCTCATAGAAAATGCATTCTTTGGGCCAGCAGATACAATGGTTATGTCACTAGACCCCCATGTAGTCCACCATAGTTCAAGTCCTGGACTTAGCAGCTTAAAACTCAATGCTAGGCACATGTATGTGCATGCCTAAGATCCTAAGAGGAGAAGGGAGGAGAAAGTATGCTTGCATGGCCATCCCTCCTGAGGGGGTGATGTCTCGCTTTCTGCCTCTCTGTCTCACTTTGTCTATCTGGCAAGTGCATGCACCCTATAGCAAAAATCTCTTAAAAAAAATAGAAAGAAAGAAAGAAAAAGTAATAAAAATTTTAAAAAGAAAGCAAATGCATTCTTTGTATCCAAAAGATACAACTTCCTTCATTGGTAATGTAGGAGATAGTTTCATAGATTTTTTTTTTTATGCTTATTTCTTCTGGGAGAGATCAAGATAGAGAGATACAGAGACATAGAGACAGGCAACTCTGAAAAGGTCTTTATGCCATGTAGTCCACACTCAGCCTCAGTGAGCCTAGATAGTGGGCACCCATGTATGTGCTGAGCATGCACAGGGAAGACCCAGGACATAAACCGGGAACTTTTCCATGAGATCAGCTGAATTGCCACTGCACTACCACCTGGTCCCAGAGAAATAGTTTCAAATGTGAGTGTTCAATTTTTTTTCTAGCCATAGGAAAAAAATTCCAGAGATCCATTTCTTCATTTTAGATTTAAATGATCCTTAAAATGATCCAGGTTGTCATTTTATTATCTGAGGATTTTTTTCCCTAAGAATATCTGTGAATAAGATTCTCTTTCACTATTTGTACTTTGAAAAGTTTCAAAGGGTCTAGAAAGCAAAATCTTGAAGTTACACACATTCCTGAGAAAATGGTCAGTGGTTTTACACTGACAATTTTTTAAATTTATTTTTTATCATAGTGGATTCAGGACCTTCTCACTTGAAGATTTCATGATAAATATGATTTGAGAGTTACTAATATGCTTGAAGTCACCACAACTCAAAACAAGAAGGTACAGTGTGTCTGTATAGAAAGAATGTTAGTAAGCAACAATTATCCATAGAACATTCTATTTTCCCAAATTATTTTTTATGGAGTATGTGTGTTCCTCAAGATATGTTACAATCACTTCTCTTTCTCTCTCTCTCCCTCTCACATACACATACACACATTCACAAGGTCACATATAATTCTATAATAAAATCAACAGAGGTAGAGTGGCTTCCTCCAGAGATCCACAAGGAAAGGCTATGAAAAGCCTGATGCAGTAGAAAATAATATAACCATTTAATTTAGTATTTCTCCAAAATATTTAATGCATAGAATATTTATTTTTTAGAAACAATTTGAAAAAAATCTCTTTTCAGCTAGAATTACATAGAAGGAATTATAATATATATTTTTATTTACAGAATATTTACAAGTTATTGGGATATTTCAAAATTCTGCTTATTGTCATCATGATGGCAAAAATTGAGCCACTGAACCAGGCAACAGTAACACAAACCAGTAGTTACTGAAATTGAAAAGTATCAGAATGAACATATGATCAGCAGGGAAAAGGTAGCATTTCCCTTTACTTATATTTGAGTGCTGATCAGGCAGAAGTGGGTACTTTTCAAAATGCTGCTCTATGCAACAGCTGTGTAATCTTTCATTTTAATTAAATCATCTCTTAAAAGGGTCCTCAGAAAAATCACGTAACGCCCACGTATATTTTCTATAGATCAAGTGCATTGTGATGAATGATGTGCTCGTATACTCATTTGTTCCTGATCTAGTACAGGATAACAAAATCCATACATCAGCACAAAATCATGTAGGAAGAGCAAACTGGGGGGAAAAAAAAGAAAAAGAAAAAGAAAACAAAACAAAATAAAACCTGTTATCATCCTTACATTATTTCTAGGTGTTGGAAGTTGCGTGTGTATGTGTGTGTGTGTGTGTGTGTGTAATTCAGCGCCTTTTTGCCAGTACACTTTTTTACATCTGTCTATTTAGACTTTAGAAAAGCTAAGTAGTATCATAAAGTTTTGTTGCCTGTTTCTCTCCTGGTTTCACAGGGCTCCAGGGTCTGCCTTATGGAGTTACTGTAG
>NW_006198219.1:147302-163889 GCF_000334495.1 Tupaia belangeri chinensis
GAAAAAGCTTCCCTTCACACCCTCCCCAGAATCTGTTCTGTTTGAGTGGATAATCACTCAGCTGGAGCCAGCAGCTGCTGCCTACTGCATCGCCTTACTTTATGCAGATTCCTAAAAGAATCAGGGTCATTTTAGATGATTTGGTGGAGCACGGGAGTGCTGGTCAGAAGAGGGATGTGTACTGAGGTAGTGCACCTCCTTTCTCTTCCTCATGGTGCCCAGGGAGCACTGCAGGGACTTTGGTATTCCAACGAAACCTGATTCATCTTGGATTTCATCATCAGTATCAGTTCATGGAGGACAGAAGCAGGTCAAGCTTTGCTTCTGCCACATTTTAGTGGACCAAAGACTTCCTATCCCAGAGATAATCAGCTCATCTAGACTATTCATTGTTATTTTTCCAAAACTATCAGAGAAATATAAAGCTGAGTATAGAGAACTATCCTGATTGGAGGAAGGCTTGGGCATTGGAACCAATCTCTCTACCTTCCTATTTATACAATTTTTAATCCACACATTCCAAAAATCTGAGGAAGAAAAACGTTTAGGAAGTAGACATCCAGCAAGCCAGCAGGTGCCATGGTGGTTAAGGTGGCTGGATCCCACATGGCTGACCCTGTGATTTGAGACCCAAACAAGGCAGCTTGAAAAACACACCAGGCATACATGCATGCCCAAAATTCCAAAAGGAGAAAGGAGGAGAAGGGATTGCCACATAGCCAATTCTGGTGAGAGATGCTTTCTCACTTTCCTTCTCTCTCTGTCTCTGTCTTTGGCAAGCACATACACTCTTGTATGTAGCAAAATAATAATAAGAAGAAAAGTAATAATAAATAAAAAGAAAAATAATAATAAATAAAAAGAAAGCAAACATCCAGCAAATTTCATAGAACATAAACAAAATTTCATTATATTTGGTTTTTGTTTTTAAAAGATTTTTTGCCATATGGCACAAGTGCTTGCCAGAGTGAGAGGGACAGAGACAGTAAGACTGAAAGTGAGAAATAACTTCCCCAGGGGGATGACCGTGCCTCAGTCCCTTCTTCTCCAGTCTCCTTCTGGGATCATGGGCACACATGCATACATGCCTGGCATGATTTTCAAGCCACCAGGCCTGACACGTGAACTGCACTCAGCCTTGTTGGAGTCCAGTGATATAACCACTCTGCCGCCTGCTGTCCCCGTTTATATTCTTATTAAAAAGTATTGCATTCTTGAAAAGTATGGCAAGAAGGCACTATATGAAATATATGTACCAAATTGTTTTAATTTACTCAAATTTATAGCATTTATTTTATAGGAATCAGCTAAATTTCTCAAGGAACCCAAACTATCTAAATGTGATTTTTTTTGGTGTGTGTAACAGATTTATGCCTTAGGATGCATGCACTCACCAGAGAGAGAGACAGACACAGTGAGAGGGAAAGTGAGAAATCACCCCCAAGGGGATGGCCATGCCACAATCCAACTTCCTCCATTCTCCTCCCACAATTGTGGGCATGTATTCACATGCCCCAGGCATGATTTTTAAGTCATCAGGTCCGAGACTTGAACCACAGTCAGACATGTGGGAGTCCATTGTCATAACTGTTACACCATCTGCTAATCGCTAAATGTGGTTTTAATGAGTGACTGATAGGTAACAATTTTTCACTGTTTCTCCAGTGAACTGAAGTTTGCACTACTGTTAGAACATATGAAGGAATTTAAAGATCATCTCTCTATTTTTTTTGTGTGTGTGTGTGTGTGTATGATAGAGATTTTTGCTATAGGACACTTGCACTTCCCAGAGAGAAGTGAGAAACCAATTCCTAGGGGATGTGGCTACTCCACAATTCCTTCTCCATTCTCCTCTTGGGACTTTTGGCATGCAAACACACACACACATCATGTTTTTCAAGCTGCTGGAGCTGGGACTCGAACTGCAATTGAAAATGTGGGAGTCCAGAATCTTAACTCTATGCCACTTGCCTGACCATGTTGTTCACTTTTTATGTATGTGTTTTCCCCTTCATGGAAATCCCTTTAACTTTCTCACTTGGTAAACAATAACTTATCTTTAATATATAACTGGAGTTTCTTCTGGATAAGATGTCCTCCTTTCTTGTGAGGGAGTTTGATACTTAATCACTGTGTTTGTTATTATCTCTAAAATAATAATAATAAAGGGTTGAGGTTGTTACAAATCATAAACATATTAGCTAACTCTTATGGCATGTTTACCATGTTTCTGGTAGTGCTCTGAACCCTAAATGCACAAATCATTATCTGGAAAGATAGCTACAATTATCATTCCCAACTTACAGATAAAGATATCAAGACATAGAGAAGTTAGTAAACATTACCAGGGGAAGAACTAGTCACTACAAAGATGATATTTGAACTAAGTTTTTCTTTGGAACCCATGGTTTTAACTTGATGATACCAATACCATTAAAATGATCAGCTTTAGAACAATAATCTACTGATAGGTTCTTTTTGAGTAAAAGCTAAATTCCTAGCAAATAGGAAACACGTATGTCTATTTATAAAACTTAACCATAGTGCTATATCATCACAGAATTATTACTCACTAGAAGTACATTGTGAATGAATATTGAGTAATTAGTGGATGATGTCAAAACAGACTTTTCTTGAATCATAAATTCATTTAACTTCAGAGATACAGTGAGGCTAGTATTTGCCATTTATGAAAATCCTACAGCTAAAATGCAATTTTACCAATTCTAAGAGTGTATTCCATGATTCCTTGGCATTTATATTTGTATATCTTAAGTAGCGCCTGCTTTCACTCTCTTTTAGATTCCTTAAAACACCTTTGTCTTATTAAAAAACAAAATAAGTGTACTAACCCACATTTGTTCCTTCACTAAATCTGGTGCCTAAAAGCTACTGGGCCTCAGGATCTGCCCTGGTATTTGTACAAAGATTTAAGTTTATAATTTTTTAAGCGTCAAAGCAATATTTTTTCCTGAGCTCTTTGTTGAATTTTACTGTTTAAGTGAGTATCTTGGCCCAATTCACCATAGAGATAATACTTGATGAAGCTGAAAGTGATTTGATTATTAGATTCATGCAAAGGACACACTGCTGCCATTAGCCACACTATTGGTATACTTTGCAAGCACTGACAACTTAAAGATATTTTTTTCCTTTCACTATGACTAACTGATGTGCAATACTAGGTGCAGACAGCTGCATAATGTGATTAACACCAAATAATAAATATCGGTTGCCAAAATGAATAGGTTTTTGTAAGATGAAGAAGAAATATAATTGGCTACATGAAAATATACTTGTGCATATCTGTTTTCCAAGTGAAGTCATATACATAAGTACAGTGAATTTTAAAATGGTCTGAAAATATTCCCATTTACAAGACAGTTCTCTGCTCCATTGATGTCAAGCTCAGCCACATGGCTTGCATCGGTCAAAAGAACATATACAAACCAACAGACTTCCACTTCCATGGGACAGCTATAAGAAACCTTGTAAATTTCTTCCAACTTTTTCTTCCCTTTTTTTTTTTTTTTTTTGAGAGGTTTTTCGCTATAGGGCGCGTGCGCTCGCCAGACAGACAGAGACAGAGAGACAGAAAGCGAGAAATCACCCCCCAGGGGGGATGGTCACACCGCAATCCCTTCCCCTCCATTCTCCTCTCGGGATCTTGGGCACGCACGCACACGTGCCCGGCGTGAGTTCTAAGCCACCGGGTCCGGGACGCGAACTGCGGTTGACTATGTGGGAATCCAGCGACATAGCCATTACGCTAACTGCTGGTTCCCCTTTTTTTTTCCATTATGTGAAGATGACATTCTATATAATTATACCCTGACTTACACAATACAACATTTGAAGAAGACAAAGTTAATGTTGTAGGGCAGAGCCTCAGCACATAAAAAAAGCCAAAGCTAAACCTGGCCAAAGAGAAAAGATTAGTCATTTCAAACCACTGAAAGTTTTGAGGATATTTGTTGCAATACATTATCACAATGAAAGCTAAACAGAATGCAAATAACAAAACAAACAAGAAACAAAAAAACAGGTTCAGCATCATACATGGCCAACTATGGTTTGAGTCCCAGACCTGGCAGCTTCCTTTCTCAATTTCCTTTTTTTTTTCTGTCTCTAATGAGCACACATGACCTATAGCAAATTAAAAAATAATACTAATGAGGGGTCACCAGGTGACATAGTGGATAAGGTGCTAGACTCCTGCATGGCTGACCAAGGTTCCATCTCAGACCTGATAGCTTGAAACTCATGCCTAACATGTGTGCATGTGTGCCAAAAATCCCAAGAGGAGAACAGATGAGAAGGGACTGTGGCAAGGCCAGTCCCCCTGGGTTGGGGTATGATTTCTTACTTTCCCTTTCACTGTCTCTCTCTCTGTCTCCAGCAAGCACATGCACCCTATGGCAAATATCTTAAAAAAAAAAAAAAAAAAAAAGATGGGAACCAGCAGATGGTGTAACAGCTACATCCTTGGATTCCCACGTAGTCAACCATGGCTCAAATCCCAGAACTAGCAGCTTAAAACTCACAATGGGCACACGTGCATGCATGCCCAAAATCCTGAGAGGAGAATGAAGAAAAGACTGTGTCATGGCCATTCCCCCTGGATGGATGATTTCTGGTGAGTGCACATGCCCTATAGCAAAAATCTCTCTCTCTAAGAAAAAAAAAAAAGATGACAAAATTAAATAAATAGTTTTTTAATTAAACTAAAAAGTCAGTATTTTTTTAAAATCATAAAATTTGGAATTTAGAACTCCAAAAATTATAATGCTACACATACTAGAATTGTTAGACTATAATAACTATGAATGAAATATATAAATAAACAAATATGCAATTACTAAAATATGAGAAGAAAAGTAATTAAAAGACATAAATAGGGAAAACTGATAAAATTAACAGCTAGAGAAAAATATATATTTGTTATTAAAAAAAACAGTGGTAGTATCAAGCAATAGCATACATATAGTTGAATGATCAGCAAGCAAAGAGTTTTATCTGACAATTTATAGAGAAAGAGAAATTTGAATCTATCAAAGAGAAATTAAGAAATGAACAGTATTAAATAAAACATTAGACATAGATCTGATCAGAGTCTTATAAAAAAAGTAAAAAGAATACTGAAAAAATACATGTGGAGAGAACTGATTAAAAGAAGTCCCACAAATAAGAGAGCATGATAAACTTCAAGCAATATAAATACATTTTTAAAAATTGCCCAGACATTATACATCATATAGTAAACATAGTGAACCAACATAACAACCATCAAAAAAAATCTTGTTTTTGTTTGTTTGTTCATTTGTTTCTTTAGAAATTTTTGCTATAGGATACATTGTGCTTACCAGAGAAACAGAGAAACAGAAAGTGAGAATCACTCCTCCCCAGAGGGGTGGCCACACTGCAATGGCTTCTTCTCCATTCTCCTCTCAGAATTTTGGGCACGCATGTTCGTGCACCCAGCATGAGTTTCAAGCTGCTTTGTTTTGAACTGGAACCATGGTCAATCACTTGGGAGTCCAGTGCCTTAACCACGATGCTGCCTGCTGTCCCTCCAAAAAATTAGCTGAAGTGTCAGCAAACCACCTGCAAAGTTAAAATGCCAGCATAAATAAGTGGAATGACAGCAGAATTCTAACAAGCAACAACGAAAGCCAAAAGAACATGGAATTATATCACTAAGGATTTATTTAGAATAATTGTTGACTGAAAATAGGGATATACTTTGTTTCCATGATTGTGAAATAAAGACATTAATATATGTGTAAAACTAAACATTTTATAAAAGGAGATATCAGTTAATCAGTTTATTCATTGGTGTACTGTAGGAAGTGGAAAAATTTTCTCAGAACAATCTAGATATGAGAGTATGAACACGCACACAGAAAAGGGCAGGCAAGTACTTAAAGTCAAACAAATAAACGCTTTATTGTAAGATAATGTTGACTTAAGGGGTTGAACATGCTGAAGAAGTGTTAAAATATTGCTTATTGCATATATATATATGCAATATTTTACACATATAATATATGTGTAAAATGAAATATAAGGCATAATGAAAATCAGTACTATTTGAAATGCTCTGTATGTTCCTAATGAGTAAGGAATAAGAAATCATATCTTAAAATATATTATAAAAGTATTTTTTTAATTAAACAGCTTTTAAAAGGAAACAAGGGGGGGGACCAGCAATTAGCATAATGGCTATGTTGCTGGACTCCCACGTAGTCGACCATGGTTCAAGTCCTGGACCCGATGGCTTAAACTCACGCCGAGCGCATGTGCGTGCGTGCCCAAGATCCCGAGAAAAGAATGGAGGAGAAGGGATTGCGGTGTGGCCGTACTCTCTGGGGTGTGATTTCTCACTTTCTGTCTCTCTGTCTCTCTCTGTCTGGCAAGCGCATGTGCCCTATAGCAAAAAACCTCTCCCCCCCCCAAAAAAAAAGTAAACAAGGGCGACATACTAAACTAAGCTAGCATAGTATAAAAGTTGTAATAATAGGCTCAACTATAGTGGCATGGGCAGGAAGGTACAGCGGTACAGCTTTGTAATGCTAGAACCACATGGAAGATTCCAGTTCAGATCCTGAGTTGATTTCAGACATACCAAGGTGCATATCAATGTGCCCATTTCCTGGAGAGCTGAAAGACTGGGCTGGGAGAGGGGCTGTGACAAAACCTTGCAGACAGTGCCTGTTTCTTTCTTTCCCTCTTTCAAGAAATAAAACTAACAGAAGATTTTTAAAAATCAAAAAACAACAATAATAATAATACTCATAAATTCCTCAGTCTAAAGGAGAAACTGTTTGGTTGGATATTTTCAAAAATCCAGAATTTCAAGACCCATATAATATCAAGGAGTTTTTTAAAATAAAAAATAGGACATTAGATATTAATGAAGATTTCTTGGGGGAAAAAAGACTATCTGTACCTAGTGAAGTTAAATTTGTATGATTAGAATGGTTAGCATTATAGTAAGAGTTCAAAATCTTTAGCTACTATTATAATGAGTTAAATGAGAAATAATTGAAAATAATTGAAACACTTAATAGGAGATTTGTAATATAAATTGCTGTGGTATAGTATAGATCAATGAGACAATAAAAACACCAGAACTCTTAAAAAAGACTAGTATTTAATGACTACAGTATCACAGGTTAGTAGAAGTACTGAGAGTACTATACATTGAAACAACAAAAGGTAACTTTTTATATTATTACTATATAACCAGAAAAATGTAAAAAAACAACCCCCCAATATCCTTAGCAAACATATATTAAAATAGTACTTTCATGCATATCTAAGATGGGTAGAAAATTGGCACGAATTTCTAGAACACAGTTTTTCAGTATGTATCAGCAGTCTAGTTATTCAATATCTAGACTATAGCCCAACTGTGGTAGTGCACACTGGTAGGCATTGCTACTGACAGGCTGAGGCTACATGAGAAATCCAAGTTTAATTCCTAGTCTGTCCTAAAAAACCAGATGCCACTGTGTGCCTAATAGTCCCAGCTACTTGGAAAGATGAGGCAGGAGGACTAAGACAAAGCAAGGTGCTAAACAAACAACTATCACCCCCTTAAAAACTTTACATTGGGAATGAAATTCATGTTATTAAGAAACAGAAGGAATTGCTTTTGGAGACAGAGAGTGACACAATAGTAAAATACAAAGCTTTGGGAGGCTGACCCACATAGGAAAGTTTTGAGTTTCTGTCCAGAGATCTGAGTACACTGGGCACACGTGCTGATGGTCTGGGACTGCCTAGGCAGGAGGCAAACTGAAACAAGAGCTTCTCTTTCTCTCTCTGTTGGAGCTTCTCTCTTTCTCTCTCACTCATGAAACAAATAAATAAACTTTTAAAAAAGAAATGTTTTCAATAAAACTTTAAGGAAAAAAAGTGTCTAAAATAGGAAGTGATTCAGTAAATCTCTGTTTACCAGCAATTATTACAAGAGTAGTAAAATAGATTTTCTAAGAATATCTGAGAAAAAAAATCACTCATAATAAAATATTCATGATATGAAACTGAGTGTAAAATGTGATCTAAGTTTTATGAAATCCTAGATAAATGTAGCCATGGATATGGTGTAGATAGGCTCAGCAAACCAGCTTCAATTAGTGAGTGAAGAAGTTTATATATAGATTTTTTATTTACATTTAAAATGTTCTCAACTTATTATTTACATAAGAGAAAATATTAAAGTTAAGATATTGTTTTTTGCATTATTACATATATTTCTGCACTGAAAGGGTAACTATGAAGATATTACTGCATAAAGTTTTAATTACTTTTACTATTTTACCTCAAATTATAAATGCAATTTTATATGTATATACTTGAATGTTGTAACATTGAATTATACTTATCTCTAATCTCTTATTCAATAACCAATATTCATAATTTATAGTTTTCTTTAACATATACCTTAATACAATGATAGGAAAGAAAATACAATTGGATTCAGAATACTTAAACTATACTGTGATGATAGCTCTAATTACGGCTACTTTCTATGCTAAATCATTCTTGAAGAGAAAATATCATGCAGCTTATTTTTTCCAATAAATAGAAAATTATTTCTTAAAATTTACAAGATGATTCAAGACTATCCAGTTTCCCAAATCATCAGAGTATCATCAGAAAATCATCTTAGCCATCTGTTCTCAATCACAAGAGATATGAGAGTATAGCTAGCAAAGATGATTTGAATGTCCCAGGCTGTAACAAGAAAACACATCTACAAAAAGACTGAGATCACTGACAAAAAAAAAAAAAAGCTATATTTATCGGTGCCATATCCCACTTACTCCTTTACTCCTTGCATCAATTCATCTTGGCTAGTCTGGGCTGTGATCGCATACTGCCTCCAAATATCAGCACTTTAGACTAAACAAAGTTATGTCTCCTTATAACATCACCATAATGAATCTCTTCAGTCAGGTCTTTACTCAGGAAGCCAAGATGTTGGAAAAGTGTCTATTTGGGGTATTATAGACCTTTTGGTAAGAGGAAAAGGATAAGTTGGTGAACCAACTTCTGTAGTTTCTGATAAAAAATTGACATTTACTATTTCTGCCCAAACAACAACTCCCCTCCTTTAAAAAATTACATTGGGAATGACATTCATGTTATTAAAAAAGGGAAAGAATTGCTTATGGGAATAGAAAGTGGCACAGTAGTAAAATGCATAGCTCTGGGAGGTTGACCCACATAGGAACATTTTGAGTTTCTGTCTAGAGATCTTTCTGTACACTAGGCACACATGCCAAACCTAGAAAAATGCCATACCAAGACAAATGGTCTGAGTTCAACACCAGTAATAGTAGGGGAGAAGGCCTAATCCTCCCCAAGGAGAGTGACCACAAGTCACATGGTCAGGTACGACTTCAATGAAGTAGGGAACTATCCTTGCCTACAAAGAAGCAGTCAATATTTTTCATGATCTTGCAATCCACCACCCATTTGAAAATCTAAACATTTTTTATATTGTTTATTCAAGACTGAAATAGTATTTATTTGAATCTGTTAAATTATTTTCTTTTAATTATTTATTAAACTTTATTTATCCACTCATTTATTTTAATTTGACCAGAGAGAGAAACACAGAGAGAGAGGAAAAGTGAGAAAGTAAATCACAGGTCCAGGACTTGAACTATGGTTGGCCATGTGGGAGTATCCAGCGCCTTAACCACCACATCACCTGCTGGCCCTTAAACCTGCTAAATTATTTAAAGTTGTGAATGATGCTAAGAATTTAGACTGGAATAAGATAGAGGAGACTCTGATAAAATTCATAGAATCGATAAGCACCTATCACATACTATGTTTAGAGTATGGCTTAGAGCATGAGTTGGCAAATAGGTTTTGTAAAGGGCTCCACTGTAAATATTTCAGTCTAGAGTGCTGTATGATCTTTGTCAAAATTATTTCACTCTGACGTTGTAGCACAATAGCAGATATATGTAAACAAATACATATGCAACCACAGCTGCATTCTAAAACAGGTAGTTGAATGGGGGGGGAGGCATCATTATTATATTATCTGTGAATGCCTGAAATAGAGATTAGGATATGGGCTCTTTCAGCTTCTCCTACTTACATAAAATAAAATTTTGAGCATAAAGAGCACTTCTATTCAAAAATCTAATCATGATATGTTGTAGTTCTCTATCTCTAGTCTAAGACCGGTAAGTCTATACATTTTTAAATGTATGCTCCAATCAATGTGTAGAATTTACTGTAAATCCAAGTGTTAATCTTTTTGTCATTATTTTCCCTAAAGAGTTTGTACTCATGTATTCAACAGATTATTTACTGAGTATGTTTTACATACTGGGAATATAAAGCCTATAGAAAAACTTAATATTGGGAGTTAGTGTTTAAATAAATTAATAAATCAGTATTATAAATTGTGATGAACATTTATTGAGCACTTAGTAAGTCTCCAGTAACAATTCTTACTTCTGAATATTATTACTTTACATATGCCCCCTCTTTAAAATTTTTTATAAATTTCCATGAATTTGCTTTCCCTATCCCATACTTTACTATCTATATATTAAATAACCATAAAAACAATAAGGACAAAATTAGTAATATGATCACATTTCCTCAAAGAGAAGAAAATCTTTTGTCCTGTTGACAATACTACATTCATTGAGAACTTCATGCTGCAAATTCAAGATTAGAAAAATACACAGCACACAAAATAGATATGCTTAAGTCAAATCAGTTTCATTACATTGTCATGGTTAGTAAATTTGTTTTTCACTTTTTAATAGCAGTACTGTATAGAGAATAGGTAATGAAATAATTTTTCTACCGAAACAACCACTTATCAGTTTAATAATTTCTCTCTTTCCAAAGTAATTTGCTGTCACAATTATTAAACAATGGTATGACAAGCAAATGGATATTCTATTTTAATTATAATTATCAAATGAGAGTGTTAAAAAAAAGAAAGTGATCCATGATAGTTGAGAGTTCGAGTTAAACTTATGGTTGTAGAAAGGAAGCCTTTAGGAAAAGGAGTTTTTTTAAAAAATGATGGTTAAAAGGAGTCAAATAGAGAATATTGAGGAGATTGGAATTTGAACTGGGACAAATGGAATTGAGCAGAGTAAAAATGGAAACCTCAGGCCAGCTCTTGAATTGACTTACATTCAATCAATCAGTAAATATGAAATTCAGGTGAGCGATAACTGAAACCTCCTTTTCTTTTATTTCTCCATTTATTTCTTATTGGCTCTTTCATAACCTTGCTATCAGCATACATGTATTGCATCTTTTATATTGTATTTACTTTTTCCTTTCGTTTGTATTGCATCTTAAAAATAAATTATAGTCCCTCCTTTCCCTGAAAGCAAGATACACAACATCAGTATTCTGTGAGTCAGTATGCACCTACCACTTCAACCTATTAGTGTGAGAAAATGTCCTGTCTGACAGCTCATATCACCTACCAATTAATTGTAACAACTTAGGAAAAACTGAATAGAAATTCATATAATGGGAGAATGTTGCACTAGTTCTTGCACTTACCTAAAAAAATATTTACACTAGAGCAAACTCAGCTGAACAAAAGTAATGAGATGTTTTTACCATTTTGGAAATTAATTAGAATCCCTTAAATTATTATTTTTACATTACACTTAAAATTCTTTTTCTTTGGAAGAAAAATGCAGCATTCTTATGGAACATACAGTAATGTTTCTATTTTTAGGAATCTGATTTTATTCATGAAGTCACTTGTTTTAACCAGAAATTGTTTTAGAGAATACAACCCATACACACTCATCCTGTTACTATTGCTACCTAGTGCTAAATCAAATTAGCATTTGATTATCATTTTATTTCCTAGCTAAAATATCTCTATAAACATGAAACATTTCTCCAATTTTGGTCCATACCACTTCTATGTGTTCCCCGCCCCCTCCATTAGTTACCTTCAAGCTGCTATTGTTCTCTATACACTCTTCAGGTTCTAACCACCTTTTATTTATTTATTTATTTCTCCATTTTTTTAAAGGAAGATTTACTTAACAAGTTTCACTTAGTACAATACATCTAAGTGGAAATCACAATACAAGGAAAGAATTAAATCAAAGCCTTGGAATTTCATACAAATGACACAACCAAGGAGTTTTCCTAAAGTGTTGGTATTACATCTTGAAATTGCCCCAGATCTTAAAAAAAAAAAAAAAAAAAAGCAAAAGTATACACGCATGTGCATAACAGGATATTAAACCAAAAAAACTAGAATTAACAAACATGCCAAATGTTTTCACTTTGAATCGTCTAATCACCTTTTAAATATTCAGATATTTACCAGTTAATTGATTCTTTAGAATCTAACAATTGGTTTCAAAATATGACTAAAGAAAGTATTGAACCATGAATTGTTTAGTACAGAGAGTAATAACAGATACTCTCACATGTAAAGTTTCTGTAGTATTACTATTCTTTGTTTCTTTATATTCTCATTAGTAGGCTATCAAAAAGCAATTTAAGATAGAAAGATTCCAGCAGTAATTTTTTCCTTTTGGAAGAAAATAATTTTTATTTTACTTCATTACATTCTACTAGTCTATTTCCTCTCCATAAGGAAGCTAATTTCTTTCTGAGTTCTTTGTTGTTGTTGTTGTTTTATTTTATTATACTCTGCAATGAAATCTTATGAATTAGAGGATTCATGTGGCAACATTTGGTTAAGTAATTCTGATAAAGTAGGAAATAAATAGTTGCTGAGTTCCTATTATCAGTTTCCTTGCATACATAACTTCATTTAATTCTCAGGGAAAAAAATATAGTAGATAGTTTTTCTCTACATTTTGCTAATGAAGAAACCAATAAGGGAGTCAAAAGCCAAAACATGAAACTTGGAGTTTATATTAACCTTCTCTAACCTATGGAAGACAATAATCTCGTACACTAAGCTTAAGAACAAGTAAAGAGTATATCTGTTTTGACCTTGAATACATGTTGCCTGGAAATAAATTCTGTTTATAGAAGGAGCTCAGTAAATAAGAAATTAATTTCTAGAATTTATTATCTTAGTTTCAAGTGGATTATATACATTCCCAGAAAAACCATCTCTCTAAAGAAATCATCCATTTGGGGACTGGCAGTTAGCGTAATGGCTATGTCACTGGACTCCCACGTAGTCAACTGCAGTTCAAGTCCCAGACCCGGTGGCTTAAACTCACGCTGGGCGCGTGTGCGTGCATGCCCAAGATCCCAAGAGGAGAATGGAGGAGAAGTAATTGCAGCGTGGCCATCCCCTCTGGGGGGTGATTTCTCACTTTCTGTCTCTCTGTCTGGTGAGCACACGCACCCTATAGCAAAAACCTCTCCAAAAAAAAAAAAAGAAAGAAATCATCCGTTTGTTCCATCAACAATTATTTCTGGAGTATCTTCCATGTGGAACTACATAGGATAATGAAGTGAACAAGACAGACATTGTCCCTGCACATAATGAGCTTTCATTCTACAGGGAGTGACATGCTAAATAACGCACAAGTAATTTGTCTATAGATAATTCTCATGAATAAAGTAATATAGAATGCTGTTAGAACATACACCCACGGGACCTGGGCTAGTTGGGATATCCAAAGGCAGCTGAGAAAGCAGGTGAGACTATTTACACAGGGATAGATAGGCAGAATTCAGATCCTGCAAGGTTTTTCATGCTTCTAAGGATACAATGAGCAACTGAACTAGAATGATGTCACTGGAAATGGATATGGTGGATAGGCTTGAGAGATGTTTAGAAAGCAAAATTAATTGAACTTGTAACTGATAGAAAACGAAGGGAGAAGTAGCAATTGAGAAATGTTCAGGAAAATCTTTTGTCAGAGTTTGATGCCATGGTAATCGTGTTCCTTACTCAGTTATGGTGCCTGAGATCAATGGTTTTGGGTGTTTATGTTAGAGTGCCAAGCCACCCCTTGACGACAGTGTTTCTGATGTTGGGTTGCCATCATTGCGTTAGGCTGGGTAACCGCAGTCACTGAAACCAATAGCCATAGCATTTCACAATTTAGAAAAGCCACTTATTTTCATAGGTAAAAAGATTAACACTAAGTGTCTTTCATGGTCTAAGAACCCTTTGCATTCCATAAGTGGCCTTTCACATTTTCATGCTGTGTTGTCTGGAATTCCCGCTATTAAACTATTTGCTGCTTCATGATTATTGAACTCACTTTTACTCCTTTTACATGGCAGCCCAAGTGACTGTATTATCTCTTCTGAAACTTGCAGGCACCTGCTGTTACAGAAGCTACTTGCCCCTGCCAGTTGCCAAACAGTGTTAGGATAAGCAGTTAGTAAGAAAAAATATTCTTCTTATGCTACCATGACGATTAATACTGCTTAAAGTGACAGCAACAGACTCACCAAAAATATTTGGAAGTTCTTGAACTTAATCGTCTAAGGTTTAGACTTTATAATTGATTTCTGTGATAACTTTATCCTGAATAACACACACACATGCACACACACACACACACACACACACACAAATGAAGAACTATAAATGTATTATTTTATCTTCTTAATCACATTTTAATAATCAGAGTGCTTCTACTTTCTAAGTTAAAATATGCAACATGAAAAAAAGCATAAGTTCACAGTGACAGATAATGACTATATTTCCAGTATGCTCTCTATGAATTTCTGACATCCTTTTTAAAATGTTTTTATTGGGGCTAGTGGGTGACGTGGTGATTAAGCACTGGACTCCAACATGGCAACACGGTTCAAGTCCCAGACCTGGCGGATTGCTTTCTGTGTGTGTGTGTGTGTGTGTGTGTGTGTGTATGTGTGTGTGTGTGTGGTCAAATAGAGTAATAATAATAATAATAATTAATAAATCTTTTTTTAATTTCAAATGTTTTTATTGGGGCCAGCGAGTTGCAGGGTGGTTAAGGTGCTGGATCCCATATGGCCAACTGAGTGGTTTGAATATTGAACCTAGTAGCTTGAAAATCATACTGAGTACATGTGCAGACATTCTGAAAAATCCCAAGAGGAAGAATATACAAGAAGAGATCGCAGCATGTACCTCTCCCCTGTAAGGTGATTTCTTATTTTTCCTCTACTGTTGAGTGTATATGCCCTAAAGCAAAGTGAATAAATAAATACATAAAAATTTAAAAGTTTTTGGAGCCCTGCAGTTGGCATAATGGCTATGTCACTGAACTCTCATGTAGTCGACCGCAGTTCGAGTCCCAGACTCGGTGGCTTAAACTCATGCCTGGTGTGTGTGCATGAGTGCTCGAGATCCTGAGAGAAGAATGGAGGAAAAGGGATAGTGGCGTGACCATCCCCCCAGGGGGTAATTTTTCACTTTCTGTCTCTCTGTCTCTCTCTTTCTGGCGAGCGCACGCGCCCTATAGCAAAAAAACTCTCCAAAAAAAAATATATATATATATATATAGTTTTTGTTTTTTCCTTAAGAGACAGAAAAACAGGCAACATCTCTAATAGTGTACATGCCAAGCTCCATCCTCAGTCTTAGCTGGCCCAGATTTATTTTTCATTTTTAGATTTTTGCCATAGGAGGAATGGCCATGCCACAATCCCTTCTCCTTCATTCCTCTCTTGGTATTTGGGCACACATGCCTGGTGTGTTTTTCAAGCCACTGGGTCTGGGACTCAAACAATAGAGTCAGCCATGTGGGATCCAGTGCCTCAATCACCATGCCACATACTGGTCCCCCAGATGTGTGTGTGTGTGTGTGTGTGTGTGTGTGTGTGTGTATCTAGTGTCGTTGAGTGGAGATTGAGGAGAAAGGATTGCAGTGTGTCCATCCTTCCTGAGGGGTGATTTCTTCCTTTCTGTCTCTTGGGTGAGCGCATGTGCCCTATAACAAAAATTTCTCTCTTAAAAAAAAAAATTGATCTGTTTTTCATTTGGTCTGCAAAGATCTCCAGCCATTCTTCAGGTCATAGAGTAACAGCTTTCTTTGTTTTTTTGTTTTTGTTTTTGTTTTTTTTTAACCAGGGTTTGTGTAGTCAACATTTCGAGAACCATAACTATAGTTTAACCTATTTCCTAAAATACCTCCAAAATTATTTCTCAAAGGTAGACAGTCTATTCCTCCACTGACTCTGAAGAGGGGAAAGGAATATTTTAAACAGGGTTTCAAAAGTCTACAGAAATGGATTTAAAATACAAGCTATTTTGGGGAAAACAAATTTTAGGGGCCAACAGGTGGCATAGTGTTTGAGGCACTGGATTCCCACATGGTAAACCTCAGTTAGAGTACTGGACCCAGTAGTTTGAAACTCACATCAGGTGTGTGTGCATGTGTGCCCAAAATCCCCAGAGGAGAGTGGAGAAGGGATTGTGGCATGGCCATCCCCTCTGGGGTAATTTCTCACTTTCTGTCTCTCTCTGTCTCTCCAGCAAGTGCACAGACCCTACAGCAAAAATCTTTCTAAAAATAAAAAAAATGAAATCTGTGCATAATTTTGTCATAATATACATTTTTCATGAACTGTTTAAGTTAACTTTCTAACCCACTTCAAAAGACAGTTTAGAAAACATACATTCCACTCTTT
>NW_006198219.1:163920-174683 GCF_000334495.1 Tupaia belangeri chinensis
ACAAGAAGTAGTGTCAGATAAATAACACTAAACTCAGGGGAAAAAAATAGGTGCTGCAAATTTAGGTTTTATGCTATATTCATTAGTTAGCATTGGATCAGATGACATAACCTGGATCTCTGAATTTCCATCTGAAAAAAGAAAAATACACACCTCCTTTAAGTACATAATAAATCCTGAGTATCTGAAACCAAATGTTGAAATTGGTTCTTTTGTCCTGGTTAAAGCGCTGAATGAACATTGTGCAAATACAAAGGAGCTGATAGAGTAGAATAGTGCTGGAGACTGGAAACTTGTCTCAGATGGCATAATGACAGCTGGAGAAGTTTAGATAAGAAAACAGAAATGTCAGAATTCTTGTCGTAGAGGTTTGTACTCTGCTGGCATATGCTTCTGTTGAAACTGTGGGAAACCTTGCCTTAATCCAATTGTTGAAAAGGGCGGGTTGATAAAAAGGCGTAATGCACTTCCTACTATGATGAAGAAAAGGCTCCTATTTAAAACTGTAAGACAACAAAGAACAGGTTACATATATTTAGTTTTTCTGGTTTAGAAAATTAGAGAACTATCTCCATAGTTCTCAAAGCAAAAGGCAATTTATGAAAATGCATGCAGGGCTATTTTAATATTGGAAGAGAGTAACACTTAAACATTGTTAAAAACCCAAACATTTCTACCTATGCTCTGTGAAATCTCACTGCAATGCCACTTTTATTGAAGCCTTTCAAAGCCAGCTATGGATGAGTGCAACTACACTGCCACCTGGTGATTAGGCAGGTAGGAGGGAGTTGAGCGAAATGTCTGAGGAAGCTGTCAGGGTTTGTTAATGAGTATTTAATAAGGCTCAATTTCTCTATCCATATTTTCTAATAACAGGTAGATGTTCTGTATCACATTATATATGGTTGAAGAGCATTTTCCTGTTCAATTTTAAACTAATTCATCCCAAAGTGTGTATGTTCTCTGTTTCACATGTACTTGAAGTAAATCTTTCATTAATTTATGTATTTATTTATTTATGCAAGAGGTTGCATGTGCTCTCCAGAGAGAGAAAGACTGTGAAAGTACCCCCTAGGGTATAGTCACACTGCAATCTTTTTTCCTCCATTTCTCCATTTGGGGAAGGTATTCACACGTACTCGGCATGTTTTACGAATTGTTGGAGCTGTATTTGAACCACAGTCAATCATGTGGAACCTGACTTTTTCCACATAGGGCTTAACTGCTGCACTATAGAGTCAACCAGTCTTTATTTATTTTACTTTGGGGAAAGTAAATGAGTAAACTCTTTACAGAGAATCAGGAGTTAGCGACCTATTCCTGGAAATGGAAGAGAGAAAGAATGACATGACCTAAATTTCTTTTATTTCAAATGGTGCATTTTATGTTAGCAATTTTGACTTGCACTGTCAAACTACTCATTCAATTTAGAGTTACTCATTGATTTTATGGTACTGCCTTTTCCTTTCAAAAATGAATTGGTCTGGAAAAAAATGGCTTCAGCAATTCAAATTTGGATGTCAAAGGCAACAGATACAAAAAAAGAAGACAAAAAAATATGAGCATTTCATGAAGCTATGTTTTCTTTGTTTAGTCTTATATTGGCGAAAATTGTAAATGATTTTAACAAGCTAATTATAGGTATTGACAACAAAATTGTTAGACAAATCATCTTTTTGAACGGATTTGTTTTATTTACTTAGTTACAAGTATGGACAGGATATATAACAGTTACCTGCATTTCCTTCTTCATTTCCATGTTCAAATTTACTAAACTAAGAAGAGAATATTGCCAGAATAGAGGATGAAACATCTCCTTGGAGAATCCATATGGCAGAGCTATACTATAGTGATTCAGCTCTTTCTCAACAGAACTAAAATAACTTCAGGAATTCAAGACCTGCAACATGGGAAGGTTTTGCCAGAGTTTGTTTTGTTTTATTTTACAGAATAGCAAATTCTTAGTGATTAGAATATATTGCAGAAGTAGTTGGCTACTATTTTGGATTTCCAGATAATTTAGATCGTCTTATCAGATCATTATTGAAAATGTGTTATCATCTATGCTTGTCCTTAGGAGGTAACTGAATCATTTACCTACAACCACCTTCAAGTATGCATGATCAAAAATATCTACACTGCTGTGGCCAGCAGGTGGCATAGTGGTTATGGTGTTGGACTCTCACATGGCTGACCATGGTTAAGAGTCCCAAACTTGTCAGCTTGAAACTCATGTCAGGCATGTGTCTCACATGCCCAAAATCCCAAGAGAAGAATGGAAGAGAAGGGACTGTAGCATGACCATCCCATCTGGGGAGTGATTTCTCACCTTCTCTCTCTTTCTCTCCTGTGAGCACATGTGCCCCATGGCAAGACACATAAAAAACAACAACAACAAAACTACACTGCTGAACTGCTGAATGTAGACATATCAAATTTAGTCCATATACCATTTGTAGTTTCACTGCATTCACAAGAGAATAGGAATGTGTTTTTGATTACCACAGAGGATGAGATCTTCCTGTCATGCATATGTAGCCTAAAAAGGTTAAAAGAAGAAGGAAATAGTAAAAATAGTCTTTGAGGGGTGAGGGGTCAAAAGTTATGTTCTTTGGGGACCAGCAGTTAGTGTAATGGCTATGTTGCTGGACTCCCATGTAGTCAACCATGGTTCAAATCCCAGACCTGGTGGTTTAAACTCACGCCAGGCGCATATGCGTGCATGCCCAAGATCCCGAGAGGAGAATGGAGGAGAAGGAATTGCAGCATGGCCAAATTTCTTCTCCACATAGTTTCTCCACCAATAAATTCACCTGCCATGTTTTACATTAGCATCTGATTTATTTGATCAGGTTAATAGTCAAAACTGAGAAGCTGATTTATTTGAGCAGAGATTTGTTCATTGTACTTCAGGAAGCAAAGAAAGGATATAATAATGGGAAAACCCAAAAAAAGAATATCAGACAAAACATTTAGAAATAGAATCTTTTTCTTATAATGGACAACCACATCGAAATACTGCAGGCAGTGTAATTCATTGCTCTTTTGAAGGACATGAGAGATGGACAATTTATGTTTTTCTCAAGCTGGGACATGCGTTTCTGCTTCAGGCCCACATTCACAGTCCTCAACCCAGAGTGGAATTCTGGTTGAACAATTTTAGAAGCACCAAATAAATAACAAAGAGGTTGGAAAGTAAAGAAACGTCTCTTATATTCCCCTGCATTATAAACAGCCAGTATAGTGCTAGCAGAGAACAGGTACTAATTAATCTTGGTTTGACTGAAATTTCTAAAAGAGCACTCTAAGAAAATAGAGCTTTTCAATTTGGAAATATAAAGGCTAAAAAAATATGATTCATTTCTATAAAATCACAAAAAGTGACTTGTTCAGAAAATTTCAGAATCTCCCTTAAGCATTACTTCCATGAGAAAAGCACATTACAGTAACAGGCACTTTGATATTCGTTCTCTTATTTTCTTTTCCCACTAATACTGAAAGATAAAAATAATAGTATTCTTACTGTAGATTTGATGAAACAGGATCTTGGGAGGTCTCAGAACTCAAATTAAAATCAGCCTCTCTTCATCACAACGCAACTGTCTGAGCAGAGATTTTTTTTTCTAAGAGAGAGAGGGAAAAGGTCTTACTTTACACACTATAATTAGAACTTGTTACTCCAAGAATTCATTTTGGTACAGAAAGAATTCAACAAAGTTTTATAATTACTGATAATAGAGCTTTACAGTATTTAGGGTTGGTTATTGTAATTGTTCGGTTAAAATTTCCATTTTCAGATTTCAAACATGGAGAGTAATTATTACATTAAAACATGTCTTGATAATACTGATCACATACATAACTTTTACTGTCTATTTTTATGTCCCCATAAATACAATGTTGACAACTATTTTCTTTTTTTTATTTTGTATTATGGCCAGAAGGTGTATGTGTTTTCCAGAGAGACAAAGAAGGAGAAGGAGAAAGCATCCCCAAATGGGGTACGGTCATGCCATAATCTCTTACCCATGTCTCCATCCTATCAGGAGTTTGGGCACACATACACATGCACTCAGGGTGTTTTTAAAGCCACCAGCTTTGGAATCCTGGTCAGCCATGTAGGATTTAGCTTCTTTAACCACCAGGCCACAGGGCTGGCCAGGTAACTACTATTTTTCAGTTATAAAACATTTTAACAATATATTACATTCTTTAAAAGAATCGAGTTCTAATTAATAAAAGTTGTAACTACAGTACAGAAACTTTTAAAATATTATTACTCAATAAACATTTAAAATGTTTGAAGTTAAAGAATAACATTGACTCTTCTATAATGAAAACACTGTACAGAGTAGGATAAAAATGTCAAGTCAACATTTGTAAATTTTGTAATTGATCTTTTAGATATTGAACACAAGGAATCTATTTTTTCCTCATTATTTTAGAAAACAAATCAGAGAAAACTGCTCAAACACACTGTCATATTTGTCAAACACTGCCTGTACTATATAAATAACAGTTTTAATTTTTAACGTTCTCATGGAATACATATGAATATATGTATATATATATACATATATATATTATGTATATATATATGTATATAAATCTTGTTTATATTATTATAGACTATATAAGCAAGATTTTGAATAGGGAATAAACTAAGGTAAACTATCATAAGGAAGAATGCACATTGTTCTTACATGTTTTTTTCAGTTAATTTTAGTTGGTGAGTTTTGCTGAATATATCATCACCCTCCATACCTCACCCACATAGAGAAAATGAGAACATTTATAGATGACTCTTAAAGAAGTATTAGATCTAAGCCTCCCAGTTCCATGTCAACAAGCAAGCTTCTCTCTTGGTGTAAGTTTTGCACTTTTGTAGCGTATATCATAAGAAAGAATGCAAACAGCTGAATCAGACAATCAAAATAAAGATTACGGTGTGCTTGTAAATTTCTTTTATAGCTATTCATCCTCTAAACCTTTATTTACAGACAAAAGAAACCAGAGGATTTCATTTCATCAAAACAACATGTTGGTAACTTGGGTAAGCTTCTGTGCTGTATGCATTCTTCCTTTCACACATATAAAGAAAAAAGTCTCTTCTCTAAAAGGACACATTTTCATTACTATTTCAGAAATAATTAAAAGCTCTTTATAATATATTGATAACTATTAACCCTTGAGATCAAAAAACAAACCATAAAGGTAGAACAATAAGTAAGCTAGGATGAGTTATTTCCCATATTTCTTGGTATATCACTGTCATCTAAAAAAATGTAATGTGAATATTAACAGCTGTGTGCCTTCTCTTTGTTAGTCTAGGTAAAGGCTTGTCAATGTTACTGACCTTCCCATAGAAATTACTTATGGGTTCACTGATTCTCCTTTTTATTACTTTAATTCTCTATTTCATTTACATCTGCACTATTCTTTACTATTTCCTTTCTTCTGGGAACTTTAGGTTTGGATTGTTTTACTAATTCATTTTCCTCTTCCTCTCCTCCCCCCCCCTTTTTTTATTGTTTTTAGATTAGAAATTCTTCCTTTTAACTGCCAGAGGGCATGTGCACTCCATGGAGAGACGGGCAGAGATGGTATCTCAATGAAGCATGGTCATGCCACAATCCTTTTTCCTTCAGTCCTCTTTTCTTTCAGAGTTTCAGGTACCCACACATGTACACAGTGTATTTTTCCAGCTTCCAGGGCCAGGATTTGAACTCTGGTCAGCTATGGGGGATCTGGCCCATTTTACCACTGAGCTAAATGGCTGCCTCCCTTTTACTAATTCTTTAAAGGGTCAAGTTTCGTTATCTATTTGAGATTTTTAAAATATTTTTTAATGTATACATTCAGTGCTATAAATTTCCTTCTGAAAATCACCTTCACTGCATCCTGTAAGTTTTGGTAAATTTTGTTTTCATTTTCATTCTCTAAGAATTTTTAAATTCCATTTGTGATTTCCTCATTGTCCCATTAGTTGCTTAAAGTATATTATTCCATTCCTACATATTTGCCAATTTTATAACTTTTTTCTTCTGGCTTAATTTATAGCTTGTTTATTCCAGACTCATGGTACAAAATATACTTTACAATGTCAACCTTTTCAAAATTACTGTGACTTATTTTGTAGCCTACCAGAGAGTTTCCTGGAAGAGTTTCTCTGTGCACTTGAGGACTGTATATTTTAATCTTTTTGGGTGGATTATTGTATTTATGTCTGTTAGATCCAGTTGATATATAACATATGTATAAGTCATATATGTCCTTACTGATCTTTTAACGAGGTATTTAATTCATTATTGAAAGTGGGATATTAGGACCAGCAAATGGTGTAATTGTTACGTCGCTGGACTGTCACAGAGTCAACCACAGTTCAAATTCTGGACCTGCTGACTTAAAACTCAGGCCATGTGTTTGTTCATGTGTGCCCAAAATTCTGAAAGGGGAATGAAAGAGAAGAGATTGCTCCTATCTCTCTAGCAAGAGCCTGCAACCTATAGCAAAAAATCTCTCTAAAAAATAAATGAATGAAATAAAGTGGGAAAGAGGGATATTGATGTCTTTAACTATTATTGTAAAACTGTTTTTCTTTAATTTTGCTGGAGTTTACTATATAGTAGTCCCTCCTTACCTATGGGGTATATGTTCTCAGGCTCTTAGCGGCTGCCTGAAATCAGGAATAGTACTAAACCCTATGTTTCATTGATCTGAAAGCTGAAACAGCTGCTAGGTGAATAATAGACAGACAGCCTAAACTGAGTCCAATATTCTGTACAAAGGGATGCTTCACCTCCAGGGCAAAATGGCACAAGGTTCCATCACACTATTCAAAATGGTGAGTAATCTAAAACTTATTAATTATTTATTTCTGGAACATCCTAGTTAATATGTTCAGACCACTGTTCATCATGAGTAACTGAAACTGAAAAGTGAAACTGCAGATAAACTACTGTATTTGGAGGCTGCATTATTTGGTTACATGTATTTATAACAGTTATATGTTTTCTTAACAACCCTTTTGTCAGTATTTCATGTCCTTCTTCGCCTCTAGTAATATTTTTTTACTTAAAATATATGCTCTCTGTATTAGTAAAGTTATCCCAGATCTCTTTTGGTTGCTATTTATATGAATATTTTTCCTGCCTTTCACTTTTAACTTATGTATTTAAATTCAACATGCCCAGCATATAGTTGAATCATGTATTTTTATCTACTCTGCAGATTTCTGCCTTTTCCTTGGGGACTTTATTTATATTTAGGATAATTACTGGTAAGGAAGGGCTTACTTATGCCTCTTTGTTTGTTTTCTCCATCGTGTACCTTTTCTTGTCCCTCATTTCTTCCATTACTGTAATGTCTTATGTTTCGTTCTTTGGTTGTTGTTTTCTTTTGATAGTGTATTCCTTGATAGTGTAGTCTATTCTCCTTTCCTTTTGTGAAGTTTCGTTTTACACATTTTCTTAGTGGTTACCATAGAGACCTAGTTAACATTCTAAATTTATAACGTCTATTAATTACTAGTTTGAATTGGTACCAACTTATTTTCAATAGCTTACAAAAATTTCTGTGTCTACACAGGTCTCTCCTCTCTGCTTTATGTTGTTGTCCCAATTTATACCTTTATACTTGTGTGCCCACTAAAATATATTCATATCACTTTGGAAGCATTTGTCTTCTGAATCTCAGGAAATAAAAAGTGGAGTTGCAAACTAAAAATGCAACAATATTTATATATTTACCTATGCAATTACCTCACCAGTACCCATTTCTATGCAATTACCTCACCAGTACCCATTTTTTCCTTCACATGTCAAGGCAATATCGTTGTTTTTTTGTAATAAATGTGGGAGCATTAGTATCAAACTTACACAATTAAGAATTGCAAATGACCTGACTGCATCACAGCAGTGATACAATGCCCTCCAATGCGGAACCCACATGAGAAGATCCCAGGTTTGTATCCTGGTGCCTCTTTACATATCAGGTGCATGTGTGAGATTCATAATCTGGACTGGCTGGAGCTGGGGGTGGAGTAGTGTAAGGACTCTGATAGGGGTATCTCTCTCACATTCTGTCTCTCCGAAAATAATTTTTAAAAATTATAGGCAAACCTTATAATCAATCATTAGCCAACAAGTTAGATAAGCTATCTAAAATAGAAAAGATTTTTAGGATAAAATATTCCCTAAATTGACTCACAATAAACACAAAATCTTAACAGTACTATAAAAGTAGAAGAGATTGAATCAGCAATCAAAAACCTCCCAACGAAGAAAATGCCCAGACTAAATGGTTTCACTGAAGAATTATACCAGATATTTTTAAAAATAGCACCAATTTTTCTCAAACACTTCTACATAATAGATGATGAGGGAATATTACCCAATTGATATTTTGAGGCTGAAATTTTCCTGATGTCATAAGATTATTTGATGGGGAAAAAGTCTTCAATAAATGATGCTGAGACATTGAAAGAAAGGAGATGGATGCTCATGTCGACCATATTCAAAAGTCAAGCAGAAATGAATCGATGACTTAGTTATAAGACCTAAGATGCAAAACTCTTAGGAAAAAACTTTGGGGCAAATATGACCTTGGGTTTGGTAAGAGATTCTTGGAACATACATGAAAAAATATATTTGACTTCATCAAAATTAAAAAATATGTACTTAAAAAATATTATTAACAAAGAGATTCCTGCAGAATAAGAGTACTTATTGGGAAATCATAAAGCTGGTAAAGGCGTAGTATCCTGAATGCTTAAAGAACATTTACTGAGGCTGGAAGATGGTGTAGTGATTATGTTGCTGGACACCCACACGACTGATTGGGTTTCAGCCTCAAATCACACCAGGTACATATGCGTGCATGCCCAAGTGGTTTCTCACTTTCCCTCTCACTGTCTCTGTCTCTGTCTCTCTCTGGCAAGTGCATGTATCTATGGCAAAAATCTCTAAGAAATGAAAGTAAATTTACTAGTCAACAACAAAAGCCAGTCTTACTTAAAAATGGGCACAGCTTTTAAATTTTTCTCCCAAGAAGATATATAAATGATCAGCAAGTAAACAAAGAAAGTTCAACATCATCTTTAGTCATTATAAAAATGGATATCAAAACCACAACATGGTACTACTTTAAACCAACTAGAATTATAGAATTACTATAATCAGATGAACAAACAAAGGAAATAGGTTTTGGCAGGATCTGGAAAACTGGGACCCTCACACGTTACTGATGGGAATGCATATACATATATACATGTATTTATGTACATACATATATACATGTTATATACATATATATGTACGTACATATATATGTACAGTCGTGAGAAACAGTTTGTGAATTTGTCAAAAAGTTAAGCATAGACTTACTGTATAAACCCACAATTTCAACAATTCCATTCTTGATGCATTCAAAAGAACTAAAAACAGGTACTCAAATGCACACACGCATATTTATCTTTATAGCAGTACTATTCACAACAGCTGAAAAGCAAAAAGGCCCCAAATGCCCAACAGTGAATGAATGGATAAAAATATTATGATCACGTGTGGGTGTCTGTGTATGTATTACTGAAGCGCCTCCCAATGAAACGCTACATGCAGCAACATGAATGAACATCAGAAATATTATACTAAGTGAAAGACATCAGACACAAAAATGCACATATCGAATGATTCTGTTTAGAAGAAATAACCAGAATAGATAAATGCCTAGAGATAGTATGTATATTGGTGGTTGCCAGGGGTTAGAGATGGGGTGAGAGAAAATTAGGAAGAAACTGCTTAACAGATAACAGTTTTACTTTGGAGTGATAGAAATAGTTATTTTATTTAAAATGTTTTCTATCTGCCCAGAAGCAAGATGACACCAAATGACTCTAAGAATAGTTAAACCATAGCTCCCTTCTATCTCAAACCTGATGCATTCCTGAGGTTTTTGGTTGACATCTAGAGTTAGCCCTATCAGAAGAGGAGGACTGAATGGCATAAGCATTATGCCATGTGGCTGGCTGCTTTGAGCCATTAGCCTTCCCAGTGGAGCAACTCAATTTTAATTTTTATCATCCAATTATTTACCGCTGTGAAATGGGCAAACTGCATTGAACCACAATATGTATTTTTAATTATTTATGAGGACCCTATGATTTAATCTGAATTTGGCATACTTACATAAAACTTCAGCTTTTATAAATGGAGAGATCCTAGTTACTATGAAAAGCAAAATCAAAGATTTATAAGGATTCTTAAGCAAGTCTAGAGAGAAATGAAAAAAATAAAATGATAAAATACATTGTATTCATTTTCAACCACTTGCCACGTTTGGTATTCTCATTCCTAACTTTAAAAGTATTATTTTCAGTGTTTTACCTCAGTAGGCAGTATCTACCATTTAAGTGACTTTTTTATTGTGTGAAACCCCAGGTGTCCTCTGCCTTCATTCTATTAAATGACAATCATGTGGCAGATAGCTTAGTGGGAATTGTAATAACACATAGATTATAAAGTAAATTGTCACATTCTAAAGATCATTAAAATAATGATGATTCCTGCAGAGTAATATTAGTAAGTAAAAGCTACACCTGTACTGAAAGAACTGTCTAAAGTGAGTATTTTTATGGCAGAATTCTACACCTCACTATTGCAGTGCACTTAGATTCACAAATCAAACAAGACATTTAAAAATTCCATTCAACCAGCAGATGGATTAATAAGAGGGTAGAATTCTATGGAAGCAAAAGGCACTCTTTC
>NW_006198219.1:174825-181064 GCF_000334495.1 Tupaia belangeri chinensis
AGTACTAATTTCTATCCAAAGGTACTATTTCCTAACCTAGCTTATACTGCTTGTAAGTTATAATAACAAAAACGTCAACTTTTTCAGATAATGTATGCTTCGACAATGTGTTCTCTTTTGCTTCATAATTTTATATATATAATTATATGCTGTAAAATGTAAACTAGACACTTGTATTTAAAGTGTCTGTTCCATATCTTTGAAGGTTGCTTACAAATGAAAGCTCTAACCCTTTCTCTCAAAGAGTTTTACATAACTTTCATAATTAAAAAAATTTTTTTGATCTGTAGATTATAGTCTGGTTAGCAATACTTCCAATCATCACTTGTTTTGTGTTGTTGTTTAAATCAGAAAGGCACTGAAGAAATGATAGGAGACCAGGGGTAGGTAAAGGGCAGTATATTCAAAACTAGTTTTCAAATGTAGAGTGTCTATTACTAAACAAATATTTTTGGGGGGAATCAGTATTCATACATTTGCAAAACTAAACAATGAAATTAAAAAAAACTGGAGGATAATTGTGGACACAGGAGGTGGTGTGAGAGGAGGGTGGGAAGGGACAGAGGGTCAGAAAGAGGGGTGGAAATAATTGTAGGAACTAGAAATGGAAATTTTTTTATAATGTGCATGATTGAGTCACTATGCAGTGTGTACTGGATGGGAGATCACATTTTGTGTGCTGTGATGATGCTTAGGGAAGGAATGTAAATTGAGTTACAAAAAAAAAATGTTTCAGGAAAAAAAAAAAATATCTATTCAATGACTGCAGTAGGATATGTAGCCCCAGCTAGGTGCTACTTTTTAGGATGCGTAAAGTTAGACTTGTGTTCATGGAAATGTGTGCGTCACCTGTGTTTGCTATGAGGGTATTTGGATTGATTAGGGTCTTTGGTGATTCAATAAAATATGGGGGGAAAACAGTATAGAAATCATCTCCCTGGGGGATGGCCACACTACAGTCCCTTCTCCTCCATTTTCCTTTAGAGATTTTAGACACACACTCACTCAACATGAGTTTTAAACCACCAGGTCTGGGAATCGAACTGTGGTTGACTACTTGGGAGCCCAGTGAAGTAACCATTATGCTATCTGCTGGTCTGAAAATAGGGTTTTAGAGTTTTCTTGTTAAAGGAAGCTGAAATGTAACTTAAAATCCACCATTTTACTAGACTGAGAGGCTGAAGGTCTTCAATAAATTTTTTCCAGAGTGTTTAGAAAGTGAAGGGGTGGGACCAGTAGTTAGCATAATGGCTATGTCGCTGGACTCCCATGTAGTTGACTGCAGTTCAAGTCCTGGACCTGGTGACTTAAACTCACGCTGGGCATGTGTGCATGCGTGCCCAAGATCCCGAGAAGAGAATGGAGGAGAAGGGATTGTGGTGTGGCCATCCCCCCTTGGGATGGGGGAGTGATTTCTCGCTTTCTATCTCTCTGTCTCTCTCTGTCTTTCTGGCGAGCACACATGCCCTATTGCAAAAACCTCTCCAAAAAAAAAAGAAAAAAAAAATAGAAAGTGAAGGGGTAAATTCTAGGAAAGAGAAAGCCGAAGAACCAGAAGCCCCAAAATCTATGTATGTATAAATTATTTCTAAATCTTTGGCTGATCATAAAACTGGGTGTGCGCAGAGAAAAACTGGAACTATCAGTGAAAAGCAACAGGTACTAGAAACTGTTGGAAAAAGAGAGACATTTCAACTGCTGACAACCACAGAGGATTTGGAGTTCGGCCAAGATAATTACCTTGCAAGACAAAAATCAATGCTCTCCAGAAGAAAGAGTTAGATCACAGAATCCATATTCTTTACAAGGTTGTAAACATAACTTCCAATTAACTAACAGAAATTACTAAATATGCAAAGGAACATGAACACAACTTTTAACCCTGTAACTCTACTGCCAAGGGTTTTGCAAATGTCTTCCTAAAGTGAACCAAGGCATATATACATGAGTACTTACTTCAGCACTTTAAAGCTAAGCTTTATTTGCATGTGAAATATATAGACATGAAAGAAGAAAGACATATATATGTGGACATACATTATTATGTACAATAAAATAAAAAGCAATCAGTATATACAGAATATATCTTTACATGATTTTTATTATATGTAATTCTTTTGAGAAGGATACACAAGAAAATAGTTTTGACATTAATAGTTTTAGAAGCAGGGCATGGTGATTTTGTTTTAATTTTTATCTCTATAATTTGCATTTCACACATACATATTCTTTAATATTTTATATATATATATATACACACACACACACACCCACACACGCACACACACACACACACACATTAGGATATTAGGTTCTTCTAACCTTTGGGTAGATACCTAAGAGTAGAATTGCTAGATAAATAATTTAAGTCAAAATTTTGTATGAGAAAAACAATTACTTAAAATACATTAAAGTCATTACTTCTATATGTACTTATAAAATATTTCCTCAAATAAACAATATAAATTTAAACTTCTGGGTTAAGAGCAGTTCATGTTCAAATATGTGGAATATCTTATTATCACCCTCAATATTCCTCAGTGTGAAAGTTAGATTAGTGTATTTAGCAGATGATGATGATAATATATTTTAACTTATTTCAAGTAGGTTTCATCAGTAAGGACTTGTCTTTCCCCAAATAATCGTTGTACTGCAAAGGGAAAAAATTATATATATAGGGAGATGACAACATATTAAATCTATTTGTATTTAGTTTTGATAAAAGTTTTGAAATAAATTTGAATGTGTAAGAAAAAATCAAATAAGAGTATAACACATTTCTAAAAGACCCTTTCAAAATACAGCTAATAGTCATAATTATACTCTAAACAACTTTAATGCATAAAATAATTTTTTAATTAAAAAAAAATTTTGAGAGGTTTTTGTTATAGGGAGTGTGACTCACCAGAAAGACAGAGAGAGACAGAGAGACAGAAAGTGAGAAAGAACCCCCCAGGGGGGAATGGCCATGCTGCAATCCCTTCTCCTCCTTTCTCTTCTCAGGATCTTGGGCATGCACGTACACATGACCAGCGTGAGTTTAAGGCACTGGGTGCAGGACTCAAACCACGGTCGACTACATGGGAGTCCAATGACATATCCATTATGCCAACTGCTGGTCCCAAGTGTGTAACTTTAAGGTATAGGCTTTTCTTATTAAAATTTTCCTATTTCTAGTCATTCTTAGGAATAGTTAGGGATTAAAAAAAGAAAACTGGTCAATGAATATTGTCTACTCCAGAAAAAGGATAAGGGAAATATATTTTCATCTTGGATAGAGACTATTACTGCATCTGCTGTTGTATTATAAAGATCACAACCTGATTCAATGAGATCTCAAGAGAATTTTGCAGTTCACATTCTATAAAGCATTTGTTCTTTAAAAATATGATGTAGTGATAGAGCCATTACAAATATAACTATAAAAGGGTAGGTCAAAATAGGAATCAGATTGTGTGGGTATGCACATTTGTGTGCTGTGCATGTGTGTGTGTGTGTGTGTATGTGTGTATATATATATATATATATATATATATATATATATGCACATTTGCAGTAACTTTAATACATTTATTGTATGATTAAATGCTGAGGAATATTTTTAAACTTTAAAATGTATAGAATTAGTTACAAATAGTTTCTGCAGTACCAGCAGATGGTATAATACATTGCTGGACTCCCACATAGTGGACCACAGTTTGAGCCTCAGACCTTGTGGCTTTAAACTCCTGCCAGGTACATGTGCAGGAAAGCCCAATATCCTGAGAGGAGAATGGAGGAGAAGGGATTGAAGCATGACCATATCCCTAGGGGGTGATTTCTTGCTTTCTGTCTCTCTGTCTCTCTGTTTCTCCACCAAGTGCACATATCCTATAGTAAAAAAATCTCTTAGGGAAAAAAAAAAGTTTCTGCATCTCTATACTGCCTTTTGGGAGCTTCAACTATGTACGAGTAAAACTATGTATGAGTAAAGATGGAAGATTTGTCCATGTCCTTCTGAGATTCTATGACCAGTGCAGGCTGCCATGATGGTTAGTAGCTGATGAAGTTTTGGTTCATTCTTTTTCACTTTCTAGTTTTCATAGACAATGTGTTCATTTTCTCCATTGTGGTCCAGGGTATTTTCTAGCATGGGAGGGAGACAGACAGTCTTCATATTGACTTACACATCTACTGAAGTGTCCAGGACCAGATAATAATTCTTTGACTTAAGAAGACTAAAACCTTGGAGCTTTTGGGTTTCTTTCTATAGGAAATTACATTATGACTCTCAAAAAGGGTAAAACAAGTAAACAAACAAAACAAAATCTAATATTATTTAAATGGCTATATTAAGACAGTAAACCACTGGAATGTTGAATAAAATAAAATTATCTGAAACTGATAGTGCACTATGTTCACTGAATCATAAATTTCATCACATCTAAATACATGTTTTTCAAATAGTAATGTTGAATATTATATCAAGATTAAGTATCATAAAAAGGACAAGCAGAGGACAAATGTGGATTGAATTTCAATTATTTTTTTTAAATGACAGTTTACTAAAAATAAAAACAACAGGTGGAAAAGCAGATGATTTAATGGTTACGTTGCTGAACTCCCACATAATCGACCCCTGTTCTAGTTCTGGACCTGGCGACTTAAAACTCATGCTGGGGAGTAGTTCCGGACACCAGGCGGACTGAGGCTGCAGGCCCGACTCTTTTGAATCTTCACGCATCCCCACCGTTGTTCCTCCTTGGACCCCAGGTTGGTTGTCTGGGACTTTAAGGCAAACTCCCACCCCACCCCACCCACAATCCGGATCGAGCTGGCCAGTAGTTCCGGACACCAGGTGGACTGCGGCTGCAGGCCCAATCAACCTGGTCCTGTCACTCATCCTCTGACCATTTCCCACTAGCCTTTGGACTCATTGAACTTTTTACATTTTGTTTTTCTTTGCTCTTGAGGTGTTGCTTATTAGGTCAGTTGGAGGTTCACCTCTCCTTAGAAACAGGGAGGACTTTGGGCTGTCCAGGGCTAGTGGCAACAGTTGATGGTAATTGTGAACAACAGGTAGGCCAACCATAAGATAAATCATCAATTTTCTAATCCTGTACAACTTTTAACACTCAGAGATACCTTAAATAAGTTAGGAAGAAACATATAGATGACCTGATGACTAGGAACAATCATGGAGGTTCAAGAAATATGAGCAACCAACAAAAGGGCTCTCCCACAAGGGAAATCATCAATCCTACATCACCCACAGTCAACACAAGGGACGTCGTGGACATGTCTGATAAGGAATTCAGAATATTTATAGTGACCAAACTAACTGAGATGGAAGAAAAAAGAGACAAGGAGCTCCAGGAGATGAGGAAGTCCTTTAATGAGTTGAAAGAAGAAATGGATACCTTAAAAAAGAACCAGATAGAACTTCGAGGATTGAAGAATATGATACAGGAAATCAAAACCTCCTTTGAAAGTATTAAAAGTAGATGAGACCAGGCAGAAGATCAAATCTCTAACGAAGAAGACAAAACATCTGACCTAGAAAAAAGTATCAAGAAGATTGAAAAAACAACCATGAAAAATAAAGATAATATATGAGGAATACTGGATACCATCAAGCACCCCAACATCCAGATAATTGGTATTCCATAAGAGGAAGAGAATAATAAGGGCCTAGATAATTCATTCCATGAAATCCTAGAAGAAAACTTTCCAAATCTTGAAAGGCATTCAAATAGCCAGATCCAAGAAATACATAGGACCCCGAATAGAATTAACCCAAGAAGATCCTCTCCAAGGCACATCTTAGCCAGACCGGCAAAAACAACAAAGACAAGATACTAAAGTTGGCAAGAGGGAAACACCAAGTTACTTACAAAGGTCACCCCATCAGGCTAACATCAGATCTCTCAGTGGAAACAATGCAGGCAAGGAAAGAATGGGGAAGCATAGTCAAAGTGTCAAGTGAAAAACAATTTCAACCAAGAATACTATACCCAGCAAGATTATCTTTCATATGGGAAAAAAAGATTAAAAACATTCTCGAATAAACAAAATTTGAAGGAATTTACCAACTCCAGAACAGCTCTTCAAGAGGTTCTGGAGGGAGTACTATACCAGGAAAACTAAAAAATTAGAGACAGTTATACGAGAACAAAAAGCAACCAAGAAAATGGCTCACTTAATGATAGGATCAGGTATGGAAATATTGATAATTACATTGAATGTCAATGGATTAAATT
>NW_006198219.1:181250-184151 GCF_000334495.1 Tupaia belangeri chinensis
GTAACGCTTTTATATATATCTATGCACCCAACTCAGGTGCACCTAAATATGTGAAGGAAAGACTGCTGGAGCTAAAAGGAGAGATACGGAGGAATACTATAATTGCTGGAGATCTCAACACTCCATTATTTCCTATAGAAAATAGATAGATAGATAGAAAATAAATAGAGATAGAAAATAAATAGATACAGGACTTAAATGATACTATAAATCGAATGGGCTTGACAGATATCTATAGAACTTTCCACCCTATATCCACAACATATACACCCCGACATGGAACCTTTTCAAAGATAGATCATATACTAGGACACAAATCAAGCCTTTACAGATTCAAAGGCATAGAAACTGTACCCAGTATCTTCTCTGACCATGATGGAATTAAACTCAAGATTAATTTCAAGAAACAACCCCGAACATACACGAACACATGGAAACTGAACAACCTACTTCTGAATGACTTCTTTACTACTGAAAAAATTAAGGCTAAAAAAAAAAAAAATTATGGAAACAAATTATAATGAGTACACAAGTGTCCAGAATCTATGGGACACAGCAAAAGCAGTCATAAGAGGGGAATTCGTAGCAATTAGTACGCATAAGAAAAGGATGGAAAGGTGGCAAATAGATAACTTATCACATGCCTCAGAGAATTGGAAAAACAACAACAAACAAACCCCCAAAATGCCAGGCAAAAAGAAATAATAAAGGTTCAAGCAGAAATAAATGAAATAGAAAATAAACGGACCATACAGAAAATAAATGAAAGCAAAAGCTGGTTCTTTGAAAAGATTAACAAGATCGACACACCATTGGCTAGACTGATCAAGAAGAAGCAGAAATACATAATATCATTAGAGGATACTATGAGCGACTTTACGCCAACAAACAAGATAACCTGGAGGAGATGGACAAATTCCTGGATGCATATAAACTACCAAGATTGGATCAGGAAGACATAGAGAATCTGAATAGACCTATAACAAGCCAGGAGATTGAATCAGTAATTAATAATCTCCCAACAAAGAAAAGCCCAGGCCCAGATGGCTTCACTTGTGAATTCTACAAAACTTTCAAGGAAGAATTAACCCCTATCTTACTAAAATTATTTCTAAAGATTCAAAAGGAAGGAAACCTTCCAAATTCATTTTATGAAGCCTCCATCATCCTCATCCCCAAAACAGATAAGGATATGACAAAAAAGGAAAACTACAGACCAATATCATTGATGAATATAGATGCGAAAATTCTCAACAAGATACTCGCAAATCGTATCCAACAACATATAACAAAGATCATTCATCACGACCAGGTAGGCTTTATACCAGGGATGCAAGGGTGGTTCAATATACGCAAGACCATAAATGTAATACACCACATTAACAGAAAGAAAGATAAAAACCATATGATCATCTCAATTGATGCGGAGAAAGCGTTTGATAAAATACAACATCCTTTTATGATTAAGACTCTCAGTAAGATTGGTATAGAAGGGTCATTTCTGAACACAATAAAAGCAATCTATGAAAAACCTACAGCTAATATTATACTGAATGGGGAAAAGCTGAAAGCTTTTCCTCTGAAAACAGGTACTAGGCAAGGCTGCCCACTTTCTCCACTGCTCTTTAATATAGTACTGGAAGTCTTAGCTATTGCAATCAGAGAAGAGAACAGTATTAAAGGCATTCGAATAGGCAAAGAAGAGTTGAAAATATCTTTATTTGCAGATGACATGATGGTATACTTAGAAGACCCAAAGGTATCCATGAAAAAACTGCTTGAAGTAATAAGTGAATACAGTAAGGTGGCAGGATACAAAATCAATATCCAAAAATCTATAGCATTTCTATTTATGAACAACAAGTTGAATGAAGCAGAGCTGAAGAAAGGAATCCCTTTCACCGTAGCCACAAGATGTATAAGATATCTAGGGATAAACCTAACTAAGAAAGTCAAAGACCTTTATAAAGAAAACTACGAGAATCTTAAAAAAGACATTGAAAGTGACATAAAAAAGTGGAAGGACATCCCATGCTCCTGGATTGGTAGAATTAACATAATCAAAATGGCAATTCTACCCAAATTAATCTACATGTTTAATGCAATTCCAATCAAAATACCAGAGATATTCTTCAGAGATCTAGAAAAGACAATTATAGAATTTGTCTGGAACCATAAAAGACCTCGTATTGCAAAAGCAATCCTGCGTAAGAAGAATGGAGTAGGAGGCATATCACTCCCTGATCCCAAGATATACTATAAAGCTGTGGTCATCAAAACAGCATGGTATTGGCATAAAAACAGACATGTGGACCAATGGAAGAGAATAGAGACCCCAGAAATAACCCCCAAAGCTTATAGCCAACTGATCTTTGACAAAGGATATCAGTCAATCCATTGGGAAAAGGAAAACCTCTTTAGTAAATGGTGCTGGAAAAACTGGGTATCCACCTGCAGAATGATGAAACTGAACACCCATCTTTCACCATTAACAACAATCAACTCAAAATGGATCTAAGATCTGAACCTAAAACCTCAAACAGTAAAACTACTGGTGGAAAATGCTGGGAAAACTCTGGGAAACATGGGAGTAGGCAAAGACTTCTTAAATAAGACTCCCAAAGCACAGGCAATAATCCCTAAAATAGACAAGTGGGACTGCTGGGGACCAGCCTCAGTGTGGGTGGGTTATCTCGATGAAGGCAGCGAAGGTGAACAGAAGACAGAGGCCTCGATGCCTTTTCATGCACATCCTATGCCGGACACCCCTCAGAGATCACTCTCTGAAGGGTGACAACTGCTAATCATCGTGCGTTTTTATTGAAAACGTGTTACATGCAAGTAAAGGGAGAGGGGCTAGTGTTTCAATTAACAGCTCATAAAGTTTTTAACAATAGAGAA
>NW_006198219.1:185560-196434 GCF_000334495.1 Tupaia belangeri chinensis
AGAGGATAGAGAAAGATAGCAAGAGAACAAATAGAGAGGCAGGATGTTAGTGAGAAACAAATATGGCTTATTACCTGTTGATGAGGACATGTATAGTATTCTCAACTGGATTGGTCTGAGAAGTATTTCATGTGTGTAAAGTATTTTTACAAGCAAAATGAGAAATAGTGATTGACTGTTTTAAAAAAATAATTAGAATAATAATAATGAGTGGGAAAACATAGAAAAGATATTGAATGTTGAAGCGGGGAGATTAATGTCTCTGTATTGACGGACTTGCATGACATTCTCTTTTGAAAAAGCAATGTAATACACTGTAAAGTTATATGTAATCCAATGTAATATAAAGAAGATTATGATGATAACAAAAATAAAAAAATATAAACTCATGCTGGGCACATGTACATGCGTGTCCAAGATCCCAAGAGGAGAATGGAGGAGAAGGGATTGTGGAGTGGCTATTCCCCCTTGGGGATGATTTCTTGCTTTCTGTCTCTCCATCTCTTTGTCTCTCTGGTGAGTGCATGTGCCCTATAGCAAAAATCTCTCTAAATAAATAAATAAGTAGATAATTACAAGAGGATTTCAACAAGTTCATGGAAAAAACTACAGTACAAAAAAGTAAAGTAAGAATTTATTTTGGTGCAAAGATTTTTTATATCTATTTATAACTGTTCATAATATTCATTTTTGTGAGCTTCTTAAAGAACTGTCATACACTTGATATTTTATTTCGGGTGAAAAAACTTAGTGATTAGAAAATGTATTTGTTTTAAATACAAAAAATTGTCAAAGTGATGGGAACTGAAAAACATTCCTTTTCTACTTGTTTCGTTGGTGTATTGTGACACCATCTTGGTAATAAATCTATTTCAATATTATTTAAATGAAAGCCACTTAAATTTTTCTTCTACAAACCTTTAATATATTTATATTTGCATATGCTTAGCCTGCATTTGAGTTCATTTTTTTTTCTTTTAAAGAATAATGGAGACCTGAAGATTACTGTATTACAAAATTCCAGAAGTGCTGGGGAAAAGGTGGTTCTTTAGGATGCTGTATATCCTAATAGGAAAATAAATAAATAATAGTGACTTGGCAAGTCAGTAAGTATTTATTGAGCACCTAGAGGTGTCCTTAAAACACAGGAATGTCATTAAGAAAATCCAATAACCATAAATAATGACACTAATCTACATACCCACTGTCAATGATTTGCGAAGGTAGGATCTGCACAAATCATTTAAGTCAAAGGAAACCATCATTTATTTCAAGGTGCTTTTTCTTCTTGTTGATCTGTTTAGATTTATATATTACCTTTAACAAGTAATAATAAGAATAACAATAAAAGAAAGAGCCACTGTACTACTTTCTTAAAGATACTTAGCAGAGTAAGGAATATGTATTTGGACATGGATGACACTATTTACATACCTGTTGAGAGTATAATTCTCTATTTCATAATATGTAAATGAATGTAAATCTTTTGTAAGACAACGAGTTGATTTGCTTTGATTTTTTTGCCTCAACAGGTTAAACATTCAAGGCATTTTGCACTTAAGAGTAAAAGGTTGAATTGCATTTGAAAAAAGTTGTTTATAGGAAAATATATTTTATGATAATATTTCAAAGTGTCTTATTCAAAAATAGTCTGTTGATATGATGAGGTTGTTTGATAATAATGACCTATTTCATCATTTGTACATAACTAAAATATGCTTTATTGTTTATGTATCTAGATAAGTGAAATAGTGGATCACTCAGGGGCTTTTTATTGTCCCCATTTCACAAAAAACAGTCCTGAGATCCCAAACTAGCTTACTGTTTTCTTACCACTTATTAGAGTTCTCCTTTTGTTATATCTTTGCTATTTCCCATATTTGTAGTTGTGCATATCAGGGAGAAATGAGTCTGTGTCATCTTTTCTGCATCAGAAGTCTTAAGTAAATTTCAAAAAGGGTGTTTATATAGAAAATATAAACTATACTCTAGCTTCTGAAGTGTATTGGCCTGATCTAACTGAATTCCTTCAACTAGCTAGCAATAGATAAGGTCTGATAATACACTTACTTTTCTCTTTTTTTTCGTTTGGAGAGGTTTTTGCTATAGGGCACGTGCACTCGCCAGAAAGACAGAGAGAGACAGAGAGACAGAAAGTGAGAAATCATCCCCTGGGGGGATGGCCATGCCACAATCCCTTCTCCTCCATTCTCTTCTTGGGATCTTGGGCACACATGCACACGCGCCCTACGTGAATTTAAGTCACCGGGTCCAGGACTCGAACAGCGGTCTACTACATGGGAATTCAGCGATGTAGCCATTATGCCATCTGCTGGTCCAATACACTTTATTTTCAGTCTGATCATTTCCCATGCACCATGAGTCTTAGACAAAGCACAAAATGCCATTCACCCAGGTAAGAAAGGTAAGCTTTACTTAGTTTACTACCATTGTCTGCTTTTGCTTCATTTCTCTTCATTGTTAATATAAGCACTTTCAAAGTTAGACACATAACTGCTATGAATAAAAACCTCTAAGAAAGGCCTCTTGAGGGCACTGTTATTACCTGGGATTCATACCCACAGTTGACAGCACTATTAGTATTCTCACTTTTGAACATGAGCAAAATGGTAAATAGGAAAACACATTTGCCCATCATGTTCTAGCAAATGACTTCTGTTTAATTGCTTACTTGGTATAAAAATTGCTCTTGGTTAAGTATATAGCTAAAGTAGATACATCTATTTTTGCCTTGGCATATAAAATTTAATGAGTGCATTTTTTTTTTTCTTTGAGGCTACAATGTTATATAGTGGTTAAGATCTTAGGTTCAACGACAGAGAGTGCTATTGGGTTGTCAGGAAAGTCATGACACATTTTTGCATAGAAAAATATGTCAAGACTTTCCCAGCAACCGAATAACTCACTCCAGAATTTACCAACTGTTAGCCTTGGACAATTTGCTTAATTTTCCTAGGTATTTCATAGCTTTGTTCCTGTATCTATTAGATAATATACAGAAAGTATTTAATATGGTGCTTTGAACGATGTTAATATTCAATAAATATTAATAAAAATTAATTTTGTTATTTGAATGCTATTTTATTCCTAAGGTTCTTAATATTAGAAAAGACTGTAGTAAAAATAATAGCATAGGTATAAAAGAGTGTGCTGTAAGGTTTTTTTTTTGTTTGTTTGTTTGTTTGTTTGTTTGTTTTTTTGAGAGGTTTTTGCTATAGGGCACGTATGCTCACCAGACAGACAGAGAGAGACATAGAGACAGAAAGCGAAAAATCACCCCCCAGAGGGGATGGGCATGCCGCAATCCCTTCTCCTCCATTCTCCTCTCGGGATTTTGGGCACACACGCACACGCACCCAAAGTAAGTTTTAAGCCGCCGGGTCCAGGACGCGAACTGCGGTCGACTACATGGGAGTCCAGCGACATAGCCATTACGCTAACTGCTGGTTCCCAAGAGTGTGCTGTAAGGTTTTTAGAAGTATCTTTTATATAAAAGTTCACTTCAGGTTTGTTTAGAATTTTTTCTTTTGTTCTTTTCTTCTAACATGATTAAATGAGAGCCTAAAATATTCCATTTAATTAAGACTTCAGTGTAGTTTGTTTCTAATTAATAAAGGTTTTACCAGAAATGATCTGCATTAATCAACGTTATAGCCACAGTCCAATTATATCACTATGTTAAATCAAAGTGATTAATAACTTATTTCTGTAGTTCTTTTGGTCACCTTAAATATCAAGTAAAAATTGACTATTGGTTTGGAAGTCTTGTCTTCAATTAAATGTGTACAACCAGGCCTCCATATCCAAGTCAACCAACCACAAATAAAAATATTTGTTGCTGAGATATACTGTGGCCTGTGTGTTAGATTGCATCTGTGCTCAACACATGTAGATATTTTCCCCTTGTCATTACTCACAAAACAACGGAGAATAACAGCTATTTACATAGCATTTACATTGTATTATGATGTATTGTAAGTCATCTAGACTTGATTTCAAGTAAATGAGAGGATATGCACAGGTTATACACAAATATTACAACACTTTATGTAAGAATTTGAGTATCTGAAAGTTTGGTATCTACAGGATTCCTGAGACCAATCCCCTATCGTTACTGAGAGTGACTATTTTGGGGAATATTGAGATGAGTTTCACTGAGTGAGAAAATAAGAGATGTTTGAAAAAATAGATCAATAATTTTATTTTGAAAGAAGTCATTGATCTCATTTTTCCTTTAGCCTAGTCTACAATGTACAATGTAATATCAAACACATATTTATCAGTCACTGATTATAGTCATAATTTCACTAGGTATTTTGGGTGTTTCCATACATTAGCATGTTTTACGGTTCTTGCCTCAAGTTGGTAGGATAAATTCTGAACAGTCGACATCTAAAATTCTCTGGATCTACGTATTTCCTAATGTGATTTATACCTAGAAAATAAATGAACTAGAAAAAGAGTAATGATTTCTACACTACAGAGTGTAGATAAACATGGTCATTGGTTCCTTTATTTATGGTGGGTCTTAAGTACTATTAGGCTAGTGGTGGACAGGCTGTCTGGCATTTAACAAACTGATTATGACACTAATATATGACAATGACCTGTTGCAACAGATACTAATGTTACTGTCCTTATTCTGGCAAATGTTTTAGAGAGTGAGATGCTTTTCATGCTGCATCTAGGAAAAGCTCAAATGACTTATGAGTTTTCTCTGTCCTTTGAACAGTAATTTACTGATTGTGCTTTGAGTCTAGCTACATGACATGTGAAAATTTTTGTGGTGTTTTTTAAGAGGTGTTTGTTTGTTTGTTTGTTTACTAAGGGCATGTGCACTTACCAGAGAGAGAAAGAGACAGAAACAGTGAGAGGAAAAGTGAGAAATCACCATTCCCCCCGACCCCAGGTAAGTGGTGGTCATACTGCAATCCCTTCTCCTCCATTCTCCTTTTGGAATTTTGGACATGCACACACACACACACCCTGGCATGAGTTTAAAGCCACTGGGTTTGGGTCTTACACCACAGTAGGCTATGTGGGAATCCAGGAACGTAACTGCTATGTCATCTGCTGGTCCCTGAAAACTTAATAGCTTTAAAAAAATGAATTTAGAGGCCAGCAGATGGTCTGGTAATTAAGGCACTGCATTCACACATAGTTGACTGCAGTTTGAGTTCTGGACCCTGGTGGCTTGAAATCATGCCAGGTTCATGTGCATACATGCCCAAAATCCTGAGAGAAGAATAAAGAAGAAGGGATTGCAGCATGGTCATTACACCTAGTAGGATGATTTCTCATTTTCCCTCTTTGTCTCCAGTGATTGCTTGCACCTTTTGACAAAAACTAAAAAAAATATATAAATAAATAAATGAATAAATAAATAAATAAAAGGAATCCAAGTAAATCATGAAGAATGTTGTAGAATCTGAATTTTTTTTATGTTATCTGGATAAAACCTATAGAATTTAAACATGTTGAATGTGGCCTTTAAGGATATGGCATTGAATTTTTATTAATCATATTTTATTCTTATGGATAATTCACTAGGTTATTCATGAATTAAGAAGAATCTATGTTAGGTAACAGATGTTAGAAATCAATAGTAGGGGCACACATAAATAGTTTTGTTTTGAATTGCATAGATAATTTATACCCTTTTCCAATATATGCTAAGTTCTTGATACAAGCTCACTGGGGACTCGAAAATTATTCATGTGTTAAAAAGTTGCCTCTCTTTTTAATAAGAGCAAAGACAACTATCAGTTTAGAAATACATATGCACAGACATATCATTTTTCATAAGCTGATTTATTTATTCCTGGTAGGTAAATTGTCTTCACAATTCTGTTAATAATATTTACTTCCACCAAAGCAGACTATACTCTCATTCTTCCTCTACCCAAATTTATAGTTTGACCAGAAGCTTGTTCTCTGAGTCCATCTTTATTGACTGTAAAAATGATCACTGTGGCTTTAGGTAAGTAAGTACATTCCCTGTTGGTGGTGCCAAGCTTAGATAACTCACTCAATTTCATCCGCACCTCTCATGAGCTCAGCATATGCCTGAGAATACCACAGCAAAACCAAAATTGCTAATGGTGTTCTTGCACAAATGGAGAAACTAAGATTTTTCCCTTAGGAAAGCGACAGGCCAGTTTCAGTGGAGGAAAACCACTGCAATGGCTTTCCATTTCAGAAATGGATAGCACAGTTTCTCAAAATCTAAACCCAAGAGAGATGGAAAGTTGGTGGTAAAAATGTCCTGAAAGAAGTAACCAAAAATGATTAAAGAGAAGCCATATCTCTTATTAGGCCAAAGTGTGAGGTTAGGTCCTAAAATAGAAGTGGAATTGAAGGTTTGAAATCAAGCAGATATGAGAATGGGAAGAACATGAATGAAGAATATACAAAGATTATTTTCTTATAAATATCTTCTCCCAAGTCCCATTGGAATAGTAAGATTCATTATCCTTTCCTAAAATATAGGGGAAAAATCCAGAGGAGGTTCACCTGAATGTGTTTGGGTTTCTTGGACCATGGTGTATGGCATGAATTTGTGTCTGAACTGTGCCTGAAACATCAGGTATGCATGTCTGTTGATATTTGGCTGCTCTGAAAGTGACGTCTAGTTATGGGCTAGGTTTGTATCCTGCTTACAAGTGGAAAAGACAGAAAAGAAAGAATTTGTAAACATGCATAAGGCTGCAGAGGAATCATGAAGAGGAGATTCATTTGCACAGATCAAGGAAAGTTCAAGTGAGCAATTGCCAATGGTTTGGTGGAATTTTCAACTATCTTCAACTTACCACAAAGAGGCCTCAACGAGACAAAATTGATTTAAGTATCTTTTCAAACCAGGAAAGTACTATTTACTAGATTACAATGAGAATAACAGTCTGTTTCTACTCCTTTTTCTGAGAGAGAGATTTTTGCTATAGGGAGTATGTGTTTGCCCCAAGAGACAGAGAGAAAGAAAGCTAGAAATCATCCTCCAGGGAGTTGGACATGCCACAATCCATTCTCCTCCATTCTCCTCTTGTTACCTTGGGCACACATGCACACATGCCTGGCGTGAGTTTTAAGTCACTGGGTCCAGGACTCGAAACAAGGTCAACTATGTAGTAATCCAGTGATGCAATCATTACACCATCTGCTGGTCCCAGTTTGTACCCTTAAAAAGTCTTATGCAGCATAAAGAGGAGAAGAGGAATAGAAATTCTACTCTTGTCAAGTTCCCAAGTTAAGATGACTACTAAGAGAGAGTTTTGAAAGACACAAGCACAAGGACCTTTCTATGAATGTTCAGCACATAAAATAAGACAAAAAATAGTAAGTTGGATAAGGAATAAAACTGTTATTATTTAAAGATGGCTTCATATCATGTGAAGAAAGTCCCAAGAATTTATAAGCTACATAAGAATTGAAAATCAGCTTTTCTGAGTTTAAAATACAGATATTTCAAATACATCACAGACCACTATAGACCTAGTTTGCTTATGTATGAAGAGAACTACAAATTTTTAAATAAAATGTCAACATATTAAAAAATAATGTAGTATTAGAGTGGAGTTTATTTTGGATATACAAAGATAGTTCTTACTATAAAGATAAACAGTGATGTTTCATCATAATAGAATAAAAGAAAAATCAGATGGACACCTGAAAAACTGGGATAAAAATAGATAAAATTAAAATCTTTTCATGCAAAGCGAAAGCTAATAAAAGTAACCTACAAAAATCTTGCAGCTAGCCTCACTGTTAACTTTTAAAATATCAAATATCTGTCTTATTAAGATTGATGCTCAGCCCAGCTTGATGGTACAGTTGGTAACATACTGAACTGCAGTGTTAGAAACTACATGGCAAACTGTGGGCTTGAATACCTAGCCTGAAGGACCTGAAATATGCCAGCTGCACACATGCACTCAAAATCCTGATATGATAAGATCCCCATTTAGAGTGCTACTCTCTCTCTTTCTCTCTCTGATGCACATGTATACCTCTATCATAAGTAAGAAAAAAACTTTTAAAAAGTTTAAGAAGAAGACAATATCCTAAGAAAGTTTGTTTTCATCACTCTCGTCCACTATGATAGGGTGTTAGGGGTTGAGAGTGGAGGAGAGAGAGCTCTTATAATACAGCAAAATAATAAGATATATTAATAAAAGAATGAGGCAGATGAGAATGAAGTAGAGCTACTTCAAATTATAAAAAGTATTATTTTGTATATACTAAAAATAAATCATTTTAAAATGAAACATTTATGAAATTGTTGAAAATATAAAATACTTAGGAGTAAATTTAATCAAAACTACAATACACCAGACTTTCTCTCATTAAGTGTAGCAATAAAAAATTCTCCAGATATTGCAAAATGTCCCTGGGGAGCAAAATCAATTCTATGAAGAACTTCTGCTTTAAGAAAAATTCATTAAAGATGGATTTAGATATAAAGATAATCTAAAACTATAAAATTTTAGAGGAACATTCCAGAAAATATGTTCATTATAAGGGCAAAGACTTAGAAAGTATGAACAATAGAGAAAATGTAATAAATTGGATTTTATTTTTGCTCTTTTATTACAATTTGTTTTCAACATTTTGCTTATTGTTCAAACAATACCACTTGGCAAAACAAAACAAAATCAACTATTATAAATTAATGAACTCATATTGCATAAGACAAGACCAATGGACCAATGATAGAGTAAAATCCATCCATATGTAATAACATTATTTTATTACAAAGGTGAAAGATATGAATTTATAGGTTCAAGGAACTGAATAAATCCTAACTGGGATAAATGCCTAAATCATGATATCATAAATCAAAATTAAGTCTAAAATCTATATCAATATCAGACAAAGAAGACTTCAGAAAAGGAATAAGATTAAGAATAAAGAGACATTATTTAATGATTCAAGGGTAAATTCTCCATGAAAACACAAAAATATAAATGTGTATGTATCTGTAAAGAAAACTAGTCTATGCAAAAACTGGCAGAGCTAAAGAGGAAGTTTAAAAACCCATAATTATTGTTGGATATTTCAATATTGTTGTTTATTTCCTTTCACAACAATCAATAGAACAATTATACAGAAAATAAGCAATGATATTGAAGACCTGAAGAACACCATTAATCAACTTGCCCTAATTAACAGTTATAGAACATTTTACTCAACGATAGTAGAATAGACTTTTTTTTTTTAAGACAATATGAAATATGCATCAGGATAAGCCGTTTCAATGATAGAACAAACTCTCACACATTTTAAAAATAAAAATACACAAAGTATTATCTTTGAAATACAGATTTTATAATTGAACTTATAATTCATTAACAGAAAGAACTGGAAATCCTCAAATATTTTAAATTAAACTTCATGCTCTTAAAAACCATGAAAATGTGGTAGGCAGTTAGTCAGTCATGAGCCAACAGCCCTAAGAGAAAAGAGAAAGGCTCACCTAGTCCCGGGAGCCAGGAGGGTGAGGCAATTTGCCATCTTCCTTCCTTGGGGGCTGAGGAAGCACACAGGGATGATTTGTAGATTTTTTCTTTTACCAAAATCCCTAAGTAAGCGTTTTGGTCAACACCTAATTCCCATTAGGGCGATGGACTAATTGGGCATTCTAATTGGGGCAACCTGGCTCACATTGGGCGTGCGCAATTAAGAGATTAAGGTCCAAAAAAAAAAAGAGAGATTAAGTTCCTCCTTCTTTACCTGTGAGGAAGGTGTGCAGGTGCAGGGAAAAAGATGTGGATTTGAACTCAAAGGAAGGACTTAGGCAGCCCACTAATGAATATTCATGACCTCTAGTAATAAAATGACGGTTGACTGGTGCCTAGTGCAGTTGCCATCTGGCAGTCTGCCCGCGCAGGAGTCTTCTAGGTGTATTTCTTTTCTTTCCTATTATTATTATTTTTTTAACCTCCTTTATGTTTGGTTACAGTCTCATTTTGCACCTAGGGACAGATGTCTAATTTTAGTGATCTGGACCCAAAGAATCAGGGACTTCACAACTCAGTTCAACACTCTCCCATCCATTAACAAAAATATGTTCTAGCCAATTAATACTCAAATGTAAATTAAAACTACAGTGAGGTACTATTGCACACCCCCAAAATTGTCAATAAATAAAAAGTCAGCTATTACCAATATTTGACAAGAAGTTGAAACAACATCAGTGTTCTCCCTCTGTTGGTACAAATGTGTATTAAAAGAATATTTTAGAAATTATTTAGGTGATTCTTAGCGAAGTTGAATATATTCTTGCTATGTGAGGCAAGAACTCCACTATTACATATCCCATTGAGTAAGGTCTTGCACATGTGCATCATGGGACAGAGACATGATTATTTATAAACACCACTGCCATAATAGCAAAATAAACAGAAAAGTGGAGAACGATGAAAATATCCATCTATAACATAATTGATAAATTATGGTTCATATTTACCAGAGGATATTATATAGCAGTGTATTGAATCAACTGCAGGTATATCATTTACATGATTGGATCCTAAAACACAATATAGAAAGCAAAAATAATGTCTTGGAAGAGTATATTGCATATGACTGTATTTGTATAGTTTAAAACAGACTAAACTTAATAATGTACTTTTTAAAAGACATACATAGGTGGTAATTATCACTGAGAACAAAAGGATGATTTATACAGGATTAATAAAAGCCGTTATGTCTCAGTGAGCTCCTTTAAGAGGTTAATATTCTGTATATATTTGTTTGGGCTTTGAATATATATTCATTTTATGACTTTTTTTAAAACTTCCTGCGTAAGTTTTTTACCTTTTCTTTTCCTGCATATCAAGTTCCTCTCTCCCTCTTTC
>NW_006198219.1:196445-204127 GCF_000334495.1 Tupaia belangeri chinensis
TTTCCCTCCTTTACCTCTTCCTTGCTTCTTTGCTTCCTTCAACAAAGAAGTAATCCTGGGACCAGCAGTTAGCATAATGGCTATGTTGCTGGACTCCCATATATTCGACCATGGTTTGAGTCCCTGACCTGGTGGCTTAAACTCAACCAGGTGCGTGTGCATGCATGCCCAAGATCCCGAGAGGAGAATGGAGGAGAAGGGATTGACAGCGTGGCCATCCTTCTGGGGGGTGATTTCTTGTTTTCTGTCTCTTTCTGTCTCTCTGTCTCTCTCCGTCTTTCTGACGAGCATACGTGCCCTATAGCAAAAACCTCTCCACAAAAAGAAAAAAAGAAGTAACTCTATCTGTTTCTCACATTTCTGGCTAGGGTGCCTGAACAGATATGTGCTTTCATTATAAGGTGAGCTAGAGAACACCTTGAAGAAAAGCAGATAGGTAAAAAATAAAACCTGTTTAGTTGAGGCCAAGTGAAATTGAGCAGCTGTGGAACATCCAGGTAGAAAGGATGCTTAGAAAAGTAATACTGCATGTCTGAAACTAGAGACAAGGCTAGGTACTATTAGTATAATTGGATATTTAAAACTAAGAATAGTCAACGTTTCCCAGGTAAAACAGATGGAGTGAGAAAAGTCATTGCTGAAAATGAAACCCTGTGAAATATTAACATTTAAAGGGCAGATACAAGAAAACAATCTGTTAAATAGATTGGGTATGCATTTATTCTCAAAGAAGCGGAGAGGGGAGTATCAGGGAAGTCAACTGAGAAAACTGTTTTAACTAGGAGGGAACTATTAACAATATAATCTAATATCAAGACAGGTAAGTAAAGAAGAGAAATCTGAGCATTGGGCTGCATAATTAGCAACTCTAACAAACTACCTTCTCACACCCTGCTTTCCTCTATCTCAGGCTGGAGGGTGTACAGCGGGACAGAAAATTGAGTATACAGAGTTATTGATATAGTCACAAATATTTGTTGAAAACCAATAGTTGTTGACTATAGAAAGCTCTAAGGTAAAAAGCAAAAAAAGTTCTCCCCTCATTATTTCTTATTCTTTCTCTTTTTTCTTTTTGGAGAGATTTTTGTTATAGGGTGTGTGCTCACCAGAAAAACAGAGAGAGACAGAAAGCAAGAAATCACCCCCCAGGGAAGATGGCCACGCCGCAATCCCTTCTCCTCCATTCTCCTCTTGTGATCATGGGCACACACTTACACGCCTGACGTGAGTTTAAGCCACCGGGTCTGGGACTCGAACTGCGGTCAACTGCATGGGAGTCCAGCGACATAGCCATTATGCCAACTGCTGGTCCCTGTTCTTTCTTTTTAAATGATGTGTTGAGAATTGGTATGAGAAAGAAAAAGGATAAAAAGAAAAGAATGGCATATTATTTTCGAAGAGTACTCAGACAAAGCCTCTCAGAGTAAGTGCCATTTGACTGAGACCTGCACAACATGAATCCTAAGACTACATCTAAGGAAAGACCATTCCAGGAAATTGAAAAACAAGTTTGGATTTCCTGGGTGGGAATTAGGCAGACATTTGCAGGATATATTCAGGGAATTATAAGAAGGTCACCAAGACTGAAGTGAAATGACCTGGAATGAGATTGGAGATGACATCAGAGGAAAAATTGGGGAATCTGAATTTGAACCTAGCCAGAAGGGTTTCAGAGTCATAATATTTAAACTCTACCTAGTACTGCTTCTCACTTAGAAAGGATGCCTTCGGTTTTACAAAGCAGTTGCAAAGATTGAAGCCCTAAGTATTTCTGGCAGGTCTATATTCACAAGCTCCCAGAGCTCCCACTGTACCTTGAGGAACATATCAGTCCATGCTAGAATTTAAATTCTGAGCATAGACTCCCTTGTACCATCTGGACTTCCTTAGAGGCCAATTAAGAATTTCTGAGTATACAAAAATAGCACTTTCATTGTATGAGATTTTGCAAATACATAATGTAGAACTACTACTAATGAGAATAATAAGAACCATATTATCAGTTTCCCATAAAGGAAATGGTCCTTCAATTCTCTATAGCATAGGTACAAATATTCATCAATTCACCCATAAATTATGAGATAATATGCTAGGAAAGATGGACTGACTGGCATAGTATATTCATTAGGTATTAGAATTGGATCACCTAAAGTCAGGACTCATAAAGAACTGACCAGAATGCCTCTTAGGCTAATGATCTAATACTAAAAGAACTTCAGAAAGGCTCTGAATATTAAAAAAAAAAAAAAAGTTGGGGCTTTTTGTTTGTTTGTTTTTTGGATTTTCCAGAGAGTGCACGTGTTCTCTGGGGAGAGAGAGAGAGAATCAGAAAGCATGCCATGGGAAATGATCAGACTGCAATCCCGTCTCCTCCGTCCATTCCTCCCTTCTTTAGTGGTTTTGAGCATGCACAAACATGCACCTGGTATGTTTTTCAAGCCACAAGGTCTAGGACTGGGACCCATAATTGGCCATGTGGAATCTAGATTACTTAACTACCAGGCCACTAGCTAGCCCACAACTCAAATTTTCATTACCATTTAAAACCTGCACTATTTGTGACCAGTATTTTTAGTTGTCAGTATGCTTTTCTTTCAGATTCACAGAAGATACCAGTTTAAAAATTAATAAACTCAAGTAATCACCTAAGCCCTATTTGTTTTTGTTTTGTTTTGTTTTGGAGAGGTTTTTTGCTATAGGGAATGTGCGCCCGCCAGAAAGAGAGAGACAGAGAAACAGAAAGCGAGAAATCACCCCACCCCACCCCCTCTCCCCCCCGCCAGAGGGATGGCCACGTTGCAATCCCTTCTCCTCCATTCTTCTCTCAGGATCTTGGGTACGCACACACATGCACCCAGCATGAGTTTAAGCCACTGGATCTGGGACTCGAAAGTGGTCAACTACATGGGAGTCCAGCGACAAAGCCCTTACGCCAACTGCTGGTCCGCTAAGCCCTATCTGTGAAAATAAAGTCCACTACCAGGCTTTCCCAGATTTTATTACCACTATAATATCTCTTTTATTATAAGCTGAATGTTTGTGTCCCTCCAAAATGTGTATACTGAAAACTTACCACGCAATTGATGGTATTAGGATGTGGAGTCTTTGGAGATAATTAGGATTATATAAGGTCGTGAGTGAGGTGCCTTCAGGAGTGGGATTGACACCTTACATGGGTTACTAGGGATTTTGCTTCTCCTACCTCTCTGCCATGTGGAGACAGTGGGAAGTTGATCATCTACAGCTGGAAGAAGGCCCTGACCTGCACCCAACCATGCTGGCACCCTGATCTTGGGCTTTCAGCTTCCAGAGCTGTGAGAATTATTTAAATATCTGTTATTTATAAGCCACCCATCCTGAGGTTATTTGTTACAACACTCCAAAATGATTAAAATATGCTCTTTAAATGTTTTTAATATATTTCATTTTAGTTTGTTTTATACAGTCACTATACATCGCTTAGCTTATAAAGTAAATTCCCCAACTTGAGTACACTTCACACCATGCCAGTTGAGGATATTATGATGTTTATTTATTCCATGAGTGAGACAGACAGAGAGAGATACAGCACCACTGACAGGCTCTCAGCACTGCAATTCATCCCAGCCTCAGCCAGCCTACCCCATGGGCACATATGTGCATGCCCGATGTACTCAGGAAAATCTCCCACATGAACCTGGAACTTTCCCTCATGGGCTTGCCCTGCAGAGCATTGTCTTACAGCTGGGCCGCAATCTGGCCTCAAAGACATGCTCTAGAGGAAAGAGTTATGTCTGAATTATTTAGTTTCACACATCGTGTACACACACACATGCACATAGCGCCAATTTTCAATTTTCTTTCTTATCCTTCCTCTCTTTAAAGTGTAGTGATTCAAACTTAAAGAGAACTTGTAATTCATCTCCCATTTCAGTATTTTAGCAAAAAGTTGATACCAAAGCAATCAAAAGCATTTCCTCACATACTTTGAGTCTTCCCCTATACTGGAGACTTTGGGGAAAAAAAAATGCAGCATGCATCCAGTCAGTCTGCTGGCAGAATTCCTTTTTTGCTCAGGAGGAGATCAGTCTTTGCTTTATTAAGGCTTTCAAATGATTAGGTGAGGCTCCTCCGCAGCATGGAGGGTGATCTAATTTACTCAAAGTCCATCCATTTAGATGTTAATATCCAAGAAAACAGCATCACAGAAACATCCACAATACTTTTGGACCAAATATCTGGGCACTGTGTCCCAGTCAAGCTGACATATAAAATAAACGGTCAGACATAACTAGACTTTCAGGTTGTGCCTGCATTATCACAGCTGTATACCAGGCTTCCATTTTCTCTTTCTCAGTCAATAGGTCATGGGGAACTTTTCATATTGCCATGGGTATGGGCTTGAAGTGATAAGGTAACACGGTAGATTTATCCCTGCCCATGGGTACATGTGAACCACCTCCTCATACAACTCACTGGTGCAACTGGGGCTTGTTCAAGCCTGATGGTATATGCTGCCTTCATTTCACATAAAGTGCTGCTGTGCTCCTCCAGCTGTCTGGCTTAGAGGGTCTGACAACACCAGTTTGGGGTGGACAGCTCAGGATACATGTTAACAGGATGGCCCATGGTTAGATACTGTCTCTACCAAGCCCCAGTAACAAGTCAGCAGGTGTTTCTTTTTTTTTTTTTTTTTTGGAGAGGTTTTCGCTGTAGGGCGAGTGCACTCGTCAGACAGACAGAGAGAGACACAGAGACAGAAAGCAAGAAATCTTCCCTCAGGGGGGATGGCCACGCTGCAATCCCTTCTCCTCCATTCTCCTCTTGGGATCTTGGGCACGCACGCACACGCGCCCGGTGTGAGTTTTAAGCCACCAGGTCCGGGACGCGAACTGTGGTAGACTACGTGGGAGTCCAGTGACATAGCCATTATGCTAACTGCTGGTTCCCAGCAGGTGTTTCTCAACAGGGAAGTAGTTATCCACAGAAGTGAGTGAAGCTTTTTTCCAAATCTTAAGAGCCTGTACTGGGACTCATCTATACGGAACTGTCAAAGCTCCAAAGAGCACTCCTATCTGCAACTGACACTTCAAGAACCATTGGATTTGTTGTATGATATGGCCCCAGTAACAGCAGGTTACACAGCAGGTTGGATCTGTTGCAGACATTTCTCTTGTCTGGACCCTATGCAAAACTAGCAGCCTTTTTGGTCATTTAGTAAATGGGCCAGAGAAGAACACTTGAGTAAGTGATATGTTGCTTCCAAAACTCCAAAGAGGCCAACTAGGCATTGTAAGAAGGGTCAATCCTTCATTTTGGAAGAATGATCCAAACATTCTTAAAACCACTGGAACCCTGAAAATTATTGTCTATACCACTTACTATTTCTTGCTTAGCAGTTAAGTTGTGCATAACATGATCAGTATAATGAATCAGCACGATATCTTGAGGAATGCAGAAGTTACAGTAACAGAGGGTTGGGGCACTGTTACACTCCCTGACAGCTAGTGAGGGGTATCAGTGGCATCGACAGCTGCAAACATACTGATTCTGGTAGTCCTTCCTAACAGGCGTAGAGGAAAAGCATTTTCCTGAACATTAGCTGCATATCAGGTAACAGGGAATGCCTTAATTTGCTCAAGCAATGAAAGCACATCTGGAACAACAGCTGCAGCTGGTGTCACCACCTGTTTAAGTTTAACCTGCTGTCATCCTCCAAGATCCAGCTGTCTTCTGCAGAGGCCAAAGATTTGAACTGTATATAGATGTGGCAGGAGTTATGACTCCCTATCTTTCAGAATAGTTCCGGTGGCACTAATCTGTCAAATCACTCAATAATGTGATATTGCTTTTTTTTAAGAATTATTTTTTAATTTAACTTTATTTATTTTAATTTGACCAGAGAAAGACAAAATGGGGGGGGGGCGGGGCAAGAATGTAAGCCACCGGCTCCAGGACTCGAACCACGATCGGCTGTGTGGGAGTCCAGCACCCTTAACCACCACCTGCCAGCCCCGATATTGCTTTTTATTTACCATTTTTGTGGGTAAATATACTTCTACTGACTTCCACTTGACCATTCCTAGAACCATGATAGCTTTCATTCTACTGGCTGTGAAACAAAAATGAAGAATTTTACCAGTTTCTATAACAATATGCATTCTGAAACGGGTGAGTTATCTCCAGAATGTGTTCAGGGACCCTCTGGGTTCATTTTGATTCAGAGGGAAGGTAAAAACTTTATTGATCACCTGACTTTTATAATCTCCAACTCTGATGGGTGGGCTGCAATGATGTTTTGGATCTTTAAGAATTACTGTCAGGTCAGGGAACCAGCAGTTAGCATAATGGCTATGTCACTGGACTCCCACATAGTCGACTGCGGTTCACGTCCCAGAAGCGGTGTGCGTGTGTGCCCAAGATCCCAAGAGGAGAATGGAGGAGAAGGGGTTGTTCCGTCTCTATGTCTCTCTCTGTCTGTCTGGTGAGTGCACACGCCCTATAGCAAAAACCTCTCCCCCAAAAAATAGAATTACTGTCAGTTCAGAGTCAGTATCCAGTAATCTATAAATATTATGTTTATTTCTTTTTCCACAATGATCAGTTATTTCAGTTAATTGCCCTATGTTCCTTTGGAGAAAGCTGGGAGAAAGATTAATACTATAAATTGATGGTATAGTAGGATCTTCTTTCAAGAGGACATAACTTTCCTTTACTCAAGGAGTTCTATGGCAGTAAATTTTCTCAAGCTTGAGAATTGATTGGGTGGTCATGACACCGTCTTTTTTATTTTCCTTTTCTTTTTTTTGATGACTCAACTTAGATGCCTGTTCACTTGTCTAGAACTGTTCTGCTTATACAGATCAAGGAAGAATTTAATAAATTACCTTTTTGTTATTTTTTTTAGAGAGAGAGATTTTTGCTATAGGGCACATGACAGAGAGAGAGAGATGGAGAGAGACAGAGAGACAGAAAGTGAGAAATCACCCCCCACCACCACCACCGAGGGAATGGTCACACCGCAATCTCTTCTCCTACAGTCTCCTCTTAGGATGTTGGGCACGCACACACACCTGCCCATCATGAGTTTCAGGCCACCATGTACGGGACTTGAACCATGGTCAGCCATGTGGGAGTCCAATGATGTAACACTATGCCATCTGCTGGTCCCATGCCTATTCGTCTTAAAAGAACACTATAATGAACTAGCCAACACCCTGCATCTCTGCAAGTCAGACTATTAAGGTCACTGATTTAGCATCATGGCTCATTACGGTAGCTATGCCTAACTCAGCTTTGAATATTAATGGTATCTTACCACCATTTACTGTAATGTACAATTGGAGAATACCATTCTTGATAAACTCTGTATCTATTTTGCACATCCATAGTATAACCTCACATTTTATTATGGTCTTGTTAACTGAATTAGTATTTCATACGACAAGGAAACATTCTATTTCTGTCAATTATTCAGTGACCACATTAAATGGAAGATACTATTCATTGGCCATTTTTATCAGGAGGTTGACATTTATTTATGAGCTAACAAATAATTGGGACGTCAGAAAGACATCTTTGCAAGCCCAACATCTAACCATTGAGCTGGATGCCAAAGACCAGTGTCTTAATTTTTTCCCAGTTGCAACTATTCTGGTTAGATAATTGTTTTGCCAATATAATTGGCTCAAGCTTTGACTTCT
>NW_006198219.1:204145-270467 GCF_000334495.1 Tupaia belangeri chinensis
AAAGATTACATGCTCTCTGGCAAATAAACCTCCACTAACAATGTTTGAATTCCCAACCAAACTGAGGTATATTTCTCAAGTTAAACAAAATAGATTTTTTCTACATATGATACACATATGAATTGGATGAACTTTCTATATGTTAGCAAGCTCTTCTTCAGACACATAAGTGCCAAAGAAAAGGACAAATAAAACATAGCAAGGTAGTTTTATAGATAATTTTATAAAGGTTACTCCTTTGGAAGAATTTCAGAAAATAATAATGGTTTATGTGGATAATTAGTCATAAAAAAGAACAATTATTATTACAACCCAAATCATAAGTAGAAAGTATTTGAAGACCTTATCCACATATAGCATATTTTAATATTAGATCAAATCATATGAATCTGGCAACTTTCTAGGGAAAAAATAGTCAGATATTGGCAATTTCATGTAGTTCAACCTCAGTGTACGGCTTTATCTTTTTATTGTGTAGTCACACTGTTTTACCTTATGATATTATCTTTACTTAAAGAATTATTTTAATAGTAGTTTGTGATATTTTAAGACTATAGTCATTGTTTCTGAGAGGCATGTTATTGAAAGTTAAGTCATTTTCAATGACTGAAGTTTTTCTCACCTTGGCCCCAATGACTGTCTTCTCCTGGTCTTTCACACGGCACAGAGGTTGCAAGATGTTATAATACAAAAAGTTCTGACTGGCTAAAACCTGCTGAAGCTCTGTTATGTTTCTTTAGGTATAAATGGCAGTCACTGTGAAACAACGGTAAGACAAAAATGTCAATGTGTTTCTTTACAAGGAGTTTTAGGGAAGACTGCACCTCACCAAATTCACAACCAATATAAAAATTTCAGCTGTTTACTCCAATGAACTCTTTTCCCTGCTAGTGGGGGAGCTGCCACTCAATTTTGTATTCTGTTTTGTTTCTTTTATCCCTTTGAAACTGAAGTGATATCAGAAGGAGGGGGAAAAGGAAACAAAACAGAACACAGAACTGAGCAACATGCCTCACAGGACAGGGAGAAACCAGCCCCAGGGTCTTCACCAGTGAAAACTTTTCAATGGGACCCGTGGGAGGGTGGATGTCATTACCAAATATTTTTAAGGACAATGTATTTTTATTTTCAACTCTTTTGTTTTTTAAATTTGTATTTTGCTAGTATCAGCTTCCATGATTACCTTGGCTTGTCTGTAATATTCTCTGGTGGAATTATAGTAAATAGCCTTTGAAAAATAAATTATTAAATGTCTATTAATATCAGTCTTTACCCTTGTGTGACAATTCCTATCAAAATGACATGCAGTATTCACAGTGATGTGCCCGTGCTATCGCAGCTTGTGATCGGAGGCTTATTTTGTCATTGGATCTTTATATCTGGGTTCTGGTTGAACCTGAATGAGTGACTAAAAATGACAAGAAGGCGTATCTGTGCCTCGCAACTCAATGGGAAGTTGCACAGCACCTCAGTCCAGAGGGTTTAGTGCCAGTTTGAGTCTTGATACGGTGTTGGCGCGAGTCTGCTACAACACGTGCTTGCATTTCTTCGATATGGTTTTCAGATTCCTGATTTATCACTTTGACATTTGACAGAGCAGAGGGAAAAAAAACTAAAATTCAGTGACAGCTAACAACTTTCTCTTCCTAAGACTGTGTAGGTTTGCCTGAGGAGAGTCGAATTTCACTATTTTGACTGTTAATTAAAACTGCTATATGAGCACCATCCAATCAAATCAAACAGATTCTGGTTTCTGTCGTCTCATGTTTGTGGTGGTTGGAGAAACCATCAACTTATTGCAGTTAATGAATAACTGCCTCAGGATGGTGGAAGTATAATCATTTGCCTCACAGAAGATGACTTTCAAAATCTCACTAATTCACGATTTGTTGACATACTACAGCATAATAATACTTTTAAATACATACACATAGAAACACACAAACCCATATCTAATGGACTGAATATTTATGTACCCCAAAATTGATATGTTAAAATTCTAACCTTCAAGGTTATGGTATTAGGAATTGGCACCTTTGGGAGTTAATTTGTCTGTTTTACAAAATTATTGTCCTTATAAAGAGACCCAAGAAAGAGCCCTCAGACTTTCTGCCATGTGAGGTTACAGGAAGAGGAAGGACTTTCACCAGACATGGAATCTTCTTGCCCTGATATTTGACTTCCCAGCCTTCCTAGAACTGTGAAAATAAATTTCTGTTGCATGTAAAGCACTCAGTCCACTTTCTGTTACAGTTCCTAGCACTGACTAAATTACCAGGCTTTCCTCCATAGCCCTCTTTAACTGAAGTTGACTTAAATATAATGACATCTATACTGAAAATCAAGCATGGTTACAAAACGCAGTGTTTGATTCGCTGACATTAGGTAAATTCTTGAGTTTTTCAGATAAGCTTATTGACATCCTTTCTTGATGTTTTTATAGCCTTTTTGTCAAAGAACAAATAGTAATGGAAACTGAACTAGTTTCTAAGGTTTCATTTTAAACGCAGATGGTCATTAGTAATTCCATAAGAGAAACCTCAGAAACCTCATGAGAAATGACTAAATTAAAATAATGAAAATGATGCTGCATTAAGTTTAATTAAGACTGATTACATCCCTTAGATTTTTTTTTTGGGGGGGGGATGATTATTTTACCCAGTTCCTTGTGTAGAAGCAGAGGCATATACTATAGTTTTCTTCATTGATTGTTCATGAAACAATAAATGTTATGGCCCAACCTTTGTGGCTTAGTCAGCAGTGTGCCAAACTACAAAGAAAGTGGAAGCCACATGCCTACTGCGAGTCCCTGGTCTAGTCAGCCTAAAACCATGCTGGGCATATGTGCATGTGCACATGATATTGGTGTCATGACTAAGCCCTGGGGAGGGCGCTTCTTATTATCTCTTTCACTCTTCCTTTCTTCTTTCTTTTGTTATCTCATGTACACTCTCATTAATAAAAACAAATAAACAAAATCACCAATAAATCTGTTTTTAAAAACCTCCCTTTTTTCCTCTGGTATATTAATTATACTTTTCCCTCATTTTCCCTTTTTTTATTTTAGTACTTTATTTTCAAATCTGTGATCAGGCATAAAATGTTATCTGTTAGTTATTTATTTATTAGTACTAATTGCAGAGACACATAGACCAATGTAACAAAATAGAGAATTCAGAAATAAACCCCAAAACATATAGCCAACTGATCTTTAACAAAAGATACAAAACAATGCAGTGGAGAAAAGAAAGTCTTTTTTGGTGCTAGAAGAATGGCTATCTACCTGCAGAAAAATAAAACTGGACCTTTAACTCTTAACATTAACAAAAGCCAACTCAAAATGGATCAATATTTTGTATGTAAAATCTGAAACCATTAAACTACTGGTGGAAGGTATAAGGAAAACTCTTGAAGATATGGGAGTAGGCAATGATTTCTTAAACAAGATTTCCTCAAGCACAAGCAATTATCTCAAAAACAAACAAGTCAGATCTCATCAAAATAAAAACCTTCTGCATGGCAAGAAAAATAGCAATTAAAGTGAAAAGACAACTCTCAGAATAGGAAAAAAATCTCAAATTATGTTTTAGATAAGGAATTAATAATTAGGATATCAGAATATATAGGGAATTCAAGCAGCTTATCCCCCCCCCAAAAAAAAATAACACAATCAAAAGTGAGTAAAATGAGGGAACCAGCAGTTAGCGTAATGGCTATGTCGCTGGACTCCCACGTGGTCAACCGCGGTTCATGTCCCGGACCCGGTGGCTTAAAACTCACGCCAGGCACGTGTGTGTGCGTGCCCAAGATCCCGAGAGGAGAATGGAGGAGAAGGGATTGCGGCGTGACCATCCCCCCTGGGGGGTGATTTCTCGCTTTCTGTCTCTATGTCTCTCTCTGTCTGTCTGGCGAGCGCACGTGCCCTACGTGAAAATCTCTCCAAAAAAAAAAAAAAATGAGTAAAATGAGACCAGCAGGTTGCATGCTAATTAAGGTGCTGGACTCCCACATGGCCCACCACAGTTCAAATCCTGGACCCAGCAGTTTGAAAATCATGCCAGGCACATATGTGTGCATGCCCAAAATCCTGAGAGAAGACTGGAAAAGAAGAGATTGAGGTGTAGTCATCCCTCCTGTGAAGCTATTTCTCACTTTCTCTGTCTCTGTATCTCTCCAGCAAGTGCTCATGTTCTATGACAAAAAAAGGTGGGGGAATGGAGAAAGGTGGGGAAAAAGAACTAAACAGACAACACTCTAAGGAAAACATACTAGTAGCCAAAATGCATATGAAAAAGTGTTCATTATACCTTTCTTTAAATTTTATTTATTTATTTATTTATTTACATTCAATTGCTATATATCATTTAGCTTGTAGAGAGAACTTGCCCAACATGAAATATACCTCAGACCAGTCCAGTTGAGAATGCTATACATGTTATCATCAATAGGTAATAAAGCATTTCTGTGTCCCACAAATGTCTAAGCTCTCTATTTATTTTCCCTTATTTTCTGCCCTACACTCGTCCCTTTCTCTCCCTCCTTTCTCATTGCTCCAGTGGCCTCTGATTTTTTTTTACTTAATTTTATTTAATTTCTTTTATACATTTAATCACATATGTCTCTTAGCTTATAAAGTGAATGTTCCAACATGAACACATTTCTCACCAGTCCAACATTATCTCTTAATATAGGGTAAATGCAAATCAACACCACAAGATACCACTTAACCTCAAAGGCTTTGATCAGAAAATAAAGAACAAGTGCTACGGAGTCTATAGTGAAAAGAGAAACCTCCTATACTGCTAGTGGGAGTGTAAATTGGTACAGCCACTGTGGAAAACTATATGGAAGTTCCTCAGAAGCCTACAAGTAGAACTACCAAATGACCCAGTAATCCCCCTCCTTGGTATTTACCCAAAGGACAGTAAAACACTCAGTCTGAAAGACATTTGCATATCTATGCTTATTGCAGTATTATTCACTATTGCTAAGATATGCAGTCAACCTAAATGCCCAGAACTGATGAATGGATTGAAAAATTATGACACATACACACTATGGAATTCTACTCAGCCATAAGGAACAATGACGCTGACATTTCACTTAAGGTGGATAAATATAAAAGTTTTTTATTTTTATTTTTATTATTATTTTCTTTTGTAGAGAGATTTTTGCTATGGGGCACATGCACCTAAAAGACAGAGAAAGACAGAGAGACAGAAAGCAAGAAATCACCACCACCACCACCCCCTACCCCCACCCTAGGGGATGGCCATGCCACAATCCCTTCTTCTCCATTCTCCTCCTGGGATTTTGAGCATACATATGAGCCAAGCATGAGTTTCAAGCTATGGGGGCCAGGATTCGAACTGCAGTCAACTACATGGGAGTCCAGCGACATAACCATTATGCCATCTGTTGGTCCCAAATATAGAAGATTTAATGCTAAGCTAAGTAAGCCAGACTATGAAAGCCAAACACTATACAGCCCTGCTCAATATATACTGAATATCTGCACTCTGGGGCAGAAACTGAAAGATTCAAAGTTATACTAGTATAGAGGACAAGGATACATACCAGAAACTATATGAGACAAGAGTGGATAGAAGGGCCTCAGGCGAAAAACTCTTATCAGATACAAGATTCCAAAATTCTCTATTGAAAATGTTGTTTATGATAATATCTTTACTTTGGTTATTGCATACTGCATGCATACCTTGAAAAGCAAATAGTGTGCTACAGAGATGTACAATGATTGAATATAGATAACAAATCATAAAATAAAATTAAAGAATTTGAAAGTCTGTAAAAAACATTATGAGGTTCTATTCTTCAATTGTATTATTTGCTATTGTGACATATAAAGTTCTCAATCATTCATTTGATATTTTAATTTAAAATATAGTGTGAAATTTTTAATAAGTTCTCATTTTGTTTTTAGTTATCTTTACTTTTTTATCTTTTCTAATAATAGCCATCACTTACTGAGACAGACACTTTATTAAGTGTTCTGTGTGCAAATGTTTCTTTCATTTTTCTAATAGTCCTAGGATACAGATGCTATAGTCTCTGTTTCACAAATTGGGAACAGAGAGGTTAAGTAGCTTGCTAAAGATTTTGAGTTTTGAAGCAAGGCCCTCATTACTACTATGAAGCTTTGTCTCCAGTAACATCCAGTATTGCAGTGGTCTAGCCCCTCCCAGTTAATTGCCTAACTCAGTAGGGTTCTCTGCATGAAGAATATCAGAATTATGATATGCTTCTCTTACTACCTTTCTCAAAATATCTGTTATAATCTATATTCACTCAGAACTGTTTTTCAATATCCTCTAATAACTAACACAAAATTGTTCATCACAATTTACAGTCTAAAGAAGTAAGACATTTTCATTTACATAAGAGTCTCTTGAAAATAATTACTTAGCCTAAATGAATTACTCTAATGAAAAGAATTCAGGTGGGTCCTTAAAAAGAATACTGTGTATGTAGAAATCTTTGAGAAAAATATCATATTATAATGGCAACTCTTAAGTTCAGTTTTATTCCAAAAATATACAAAATTAATTTCTCCTCTTTTTGATTTAATCAAAATGCTAACAGAAAAGAATTATTATTTCTTCAGATATTTAGTGACCAGTATAAATATTAATATTCAAAAGGTGAGTTTATGATGGTCACGGATTATTTGTAAAAGCAAATAAATATGTATATGAAAGATGAGAGGTAAAATATGCTAAAAAGAAAGGGTTATAGAGATTTCTGTCTTCATTCTATCTACTGATTAAATATTGTTCCTCATACTAATGACTCTATATGCCATAACTATATTATCTGCTAATATAGATAACAAATCATAAAATAAAATTAAAGAATTTGAAAGTCTGTAAAAAACATTATGAGGTTCTATTCTTCAATTGTATTATTTGCTATTGTGACATATAAAGTTCTCAATCATTCATTTGATATTTTAATTTAAAATATAGTGTGAAATTTTTAATAAGTTCTCATTTTGTTTTTAGTTATCTTTACTTTTTTATCTTTTCTAATAATAGCCATCACTTACTGAGACAGACACTTTATTAAGTGTTCTGTGTGCAAATGTTTCTTTCATTTTTCTAATAGTCCTAGGATACAGATGCTATAGTCTCTGTTTCACAAATTGGGAACAGAGAGGTTAAGTAGCTTGCTAAAGATTTTGAGTTTTGAAGCAAGGCCCTCATTACTACTATGAAGCTTTGTCTCCAGTAACATCCAGTATTGCAGTGGTCTAGCCCCTCCCAGTTAATTGCCTAACTCAGTAGGGTTCTCTGCATGAAGAATATCAGAATTATGATATGCTTCTCTTACTACCTTTCTCAAAATATCTGTTATAATCTATATTCACTCAGAACTGTTTTTCAATATCCTCTAATAACTAACACAAAATTGTTCATCACAATTTACAGTCTAAAGAAGTAAGACATTTTCATTTACATAAGAGTCTCTTGAAAATAATTACTTAGCCTAAATGAATTACTCTAATGAAAAGAATTCAGGTGGGTCCTTAAAAAGAATACTGTGTATGTAGAAATCTTTGAGAAAAATATCATATTATAATGGCAACTCTTAAGTTCAGTTTTATTCCAAAAATATACAAAATTAATTTCTCCTCTTTTTGATTTAATCAAAATGCTAACAGAAAAGAATTATTATTTCTTCAGATATTTAGTGACCAGTATAAATATTAATATTCAAAAGGTGAGTTTATGATGGTCACGGATTATTTGTAAAAGCAAATAAATATGTATATGAAAGATGAGAGGTAAAATATGCTAAAAAGAAAGGGTTATAGAGATTTCTGTCTTCATTCTATCTACTGATTAAATATTGTTCCTCATACTAATGACTCTATATGCCATAACTATATTATCTGCTACCTGAAATAAAAATCCTTATATTAATATATTATCTGCTCTCAAGCTATGAACCCTTATTGCTATAGACTCTTTAATACATTCAAACAATTCCTACTCCTCTCAACCATTTCCTTTCAATTTCATTCTTACCTACTCCTTCCTGTCCTTGTCTATTATCATCTTTTACCTTAATTCCAGCAATATCCTCCTTATTGACTTCCTGCTTGTAAGACACTCAGGCCATCAATCAATCATTAATCACACTAGCTACAAATTACCTTTCCAAACACACAGGTGTTATCATCTCAGAATTAAGTCTGAATTCCTCAGCAATGAATATAGAGTTAATCTACCTAATCTCTGCCTTAATTCTTTCGTACTTGTCATGCTTACACCATAGTCTGCTACCAATTTGATTGCATTAAATGAATATTTTTTCACAAAATAATATGTATTTATTTTTCTCCTGCAAAGTCTTTATAAATATTTGGTTAAAGAATATCTAAAATAGCTTACATATTTGTCTTTAGTGTTTTTGCGACCCCATGGACTTTCATGAAAATTAGGTCATTTTTGGCATGTGGCACATGTTCGCAATAGAATTTAAAATATAAAAGGAAAAGCACATGTGCAAAAGGAGAATGGGAAATGAGGGAGAGTCATGAAATAGATTAGAGGCCATATTTTACATGTCAGATCTAAGCTCTTTCAGAAACAACCACTAGTCAAAATTTTAAAAGTAAATTTGAAGGACCAGCAGATAGCATAACGGTTATATCTCTGGACTCCTACTTAACCGTGGTTCAAGTCTCGTACCTGGTGGCTTCACACACACTGTTTGCAGGCGTGTGTGTGTGTGTGTGTGTGTGTGTGTGCCCAAAATCCCAAGGGGAGAATGAAGGAGAAGGGAATGTGGTGTGGCCATCCCTCCTGGGTGGGGTGATTTCTCACTTTCTGTCTCTTTGTCTCTCTCTCTCTGTCTCTCCAGTGAGTGCACTCACCCTTTAGCAAAATCTGTCTTCAAAAATAAATAAATAAAGGGACCAGCAGTTAGCATAATGGCTATGTCACTGGACTCCCACATAGTCGACCATGGTTCGAGTCCTGGACCCGTGGCTTAAAACTCAAGCCGGATGCGTGTGCGTGCTTGCGTGCCCAAGATCCCGAGAGGAGAATTGAGGAGAAGGGATTGCAGTGTGGTCATCCCCCCGAGGGGTGATTTCTCACTTTCTGTCTTGCTGTCTCTCTGTCTGTCTGGCGAGCGCACGCGCCCTATAGCAAACACTTCTCAAAAAAAAAAATAAGTAAATAAATAAATAAACAAACAAACTTTAAGCGAAAACAACTGTCAACACTTCTTTCCAAAACTGCACTGAAGTATAGTTCCTGAATTAAAAAACAAACACACACACACACAAACAAACAAAACAACAAATAAAAACAATGAACTTTGTGGTGGTTCTTTTTGTGATGGACATTGCATTTGAATTCATGGTTCTCAGATGATTCAAGATAAGGTGGTGAGGAGGCTGAATCTCATTGCAGAACTGTTATCACCTGCTTGACCAACATCAAAACTCGAAGAGCTCTTCCACCAATGTGAAGTACTGAATGGTGCCATATTCTAAGTAACTCTCAACATAAAATTGGTCATTCCCAGCAAGCATTTAGATCATTTACAATTGCCTTGAGCCACTCTAGGGAACACTGCACACCAGTATAATGCCAACGTGATCATATGGCATAACTTGAACTGCTCAAAACCAAGAACAACCCCCTAAATGAACACCGATGGTATCTCATTCACACCACAATAAAATGACTTCATTTTAAAAACAGGCAAATTACAAAAAGTGATTCAAAGAGAAGATAGTAGATAAAATTGAAATTTTACATTGATATCTGCTACAGGAAGTGGTTGGATTGGTGATATACTGTTTTATATTATTTCTTCACCTGTAGAGCTGGATCAGTATCATCTTGGAAGAGAACGAAAGCATTGACCAAGAGATAAAGATCCTGAGGGTCTAACTTTTCAAAACAGAAATTTGTAATGACTCTCTTGTTAAAATAGGCCTCCAGTGAACCCCTTATTTTTATTGAAACCTATAAAATGATGCAACACTCATTGATTGTTTGGAACTGGTTATCTAATTCTGACAGCTATAAATGGAGTGGATGGTTAATCTCAAAAAGATGGAACAATGCAAGATCAGGAATTCATCTAGAAGACAATAGGTAAAAAGGAGTGGAGGAAGGTAGAAAGGCATGAAAGGAATCAATAATCAACTTAGGCTTCTAGTTTCTTACTTCTTAGCAATTAAACTCAGATCCAGTATTATTGCTTTGTAAAGAGATGGCAATCTTGGCCAATATTGAATTATATAAATATTAGAGGCAGTACAGGGTTTATACTTAATAATAAACACAAGATTCTGGGATAAGGCATCAATGGGAACATACCTATTCATCTCTCCAAAGCTATTTGTTAAAGTAGACAGAGCAAGTAGACAGCAAATTTCCAAACTCATGGACAGCAGTTCTCTTTCTACTATTGCTGAAGTAGCTTATATTAGAGCAGTCTTCTTGTAGGTAACACTTAGTATCGCTAGGCAAAGTACAATTATCTGAAGATCCTAAAACAACCAGAAGTGGCAGTAACTAGAGAGGTGGGAATACACTGAAAAAGAGAATAGCACTTAAAACCCCTCAAGTACAGCTACTACGTCTGTCATTTCTGTGTATCTTCACTGTCAACTTATTAGCTGAGCCAAAGGTGTGTTTGGGAGAAATAGTTGGAGAACGTAGTCAACAGAAAAATGGAAGCAATATAGCAAAGCAGAAAGAAACATGAATTTGGGGTCAGACAGATCTGGAATGACCAATTTAACTCCTCTCACTTAAGTGGCCCGTTATCTAGCCCTTCTGAGCCTCAATTGTTTTCACCAACAGACATTGTGTGCATCATATTGTACCTTACAAAGCAGTTTCATGTGTATTATTGTATTTTATTCTCTGCACAATCCCATGATGTAGATATTCTTTGCATTTTACAGTTGAGTAAATGGATTCTGAGAACTGACTTGCCCAAAGTTATATAGTGAATGACCAAACTGATATTTGAATTCTGGTTTTTACATTTTAAATTTCAATACTATTTCTACAATAACACAGAGAAGTAGAAGCATGACTAGACAGTTCATAATTAAACTTTTGGAAACAATAGATTTTAAAAAAATCTTAAAATCTTTGTAGGAAAAAATGACACAACATACAAAGAAAAAATACAACCGAATTATCTTCATGCCCTCTTCAAAAGATACAAAGGCAAAAAAAAAAAAAAAAAAAAAAATCCACAAAGAGGTTAAAGAAAATTGGAATCAACCCAGAGTCCTATATCAATTTGATGTATTATCTAAGTTTGGAGTCTTAATACAAAATTTTTTTTATTTAGAATAAAAAATAATTAAAAGAATTTATTGGCAATAGATTTGCCCTATATTTGCAAAACAAAACCTTCAAGTGGCATAAAATGATACCAGAAAATAATTTGGATCTTTAGGAATAGAGAACATTATAGATGTTAAGTATCTGATAACATAAAATAAGTTTCTCTTAAATTATATAAAATATATATCAATATTTAAAACAAGTACTATAACATTAAAATTTCCTTGTATATGAATATAATAATTATGATAACTCTAATATAAAAGAAAGTGAGGAAGGGAAGAGATAAATATAGAAACAGTTTCTACATTTAAAATGAAATAGTATAATATAAAGTCCAAAAATACTGACAAAACTTGGGTATGTTTGTTTCAATCCCTTTATCAAAACAGAAAATAGTAGGAAAAATTAGAACTAATGAGTCAGGTAAATTAAAATAGAATACAAAAGATTACTCTAATAATCCAAGTAACCAAGTACAGAGAAGTCCAAAAGCAGCACAAACAGAAACATAAAAAAGAAGATGTAATGATCATTGCATTAAATATTAACTAACCAAACATGACAGTTAAAAGATAGAGATTGAATGGTTAAAAAAAACAGGACCAGCCAGGTGTAATAGCATGTACTTGATGCTACTTGGAAGGCTGAGATCACAAAGAAGCTCCAGTTTCTGTTCCTGGCTCACCCAAAAAAGCCAGTTTTTGTGGCATGCTAGTAATCCCAGCTGCTCTGATACCTGAAGTAGGAGTATCAAGAGTTTGTGGCCAGCATGGACAACCCAGAGAGACTCTATCTGATAGAGTCAGGGGTGGTGACCTGAGTGTCGTCCCAGCTACTGGGGAGTCTGGGGCAAGAGAATTATGATATAATTACATCTTTTCAAAAGAAAAATAGGATCAAACAATATTCTGCTTACTAGAGGTAAACTTCAAACAAACACACAGATAGATTGAAACTAAATGGACAGAAACAGACACACTATGAAAAGAATAATTATAAAAAGGCTATATTTATAAATAATGTAAACTTCAAGACAAAGGGTATTATTGGTAAAAATGATGATTTCATAATAATAGAAAATTACTTTATCAGAAAGACAGGAGACATAGTTATTATAAATAGGTATGTGTCTAATAACAAAGTTTTAAAATGAATGAAGCCAATATTAGCAGCGTCAAAAAGCAAAACAGAAAATTCCATGATCATAGGATATTTCAGCATTCTTCTATCAGGATAATAGGACAGATGGATCAAAAAATAGCAAAGATACAAAAGTCTAAATAATGCTAACAATCTCCTAGATCTAATGACATTTCTAGAACTCCCATCTAACAAAAGAAAATACATACTTTTCAAGATAATTTTTTGTATATATGTGTACATGTGCAGTGAATTTTTTTTTTGTGTATACTGAGGCTTAAAATAAGTCTCAATAAATTTAAAAGATTAAAATATTACAAAGTACATTTTCAGAGAATCAAAAAATTAAAATAGAAATCAATAGCTATAAGCACATGTGAAAATCTCAAATACCTGGAAATTAAACAACATGCTTCTAAATAATTCATGAGTCAATGAGGAAATAAGAAAGGAAATTAGAAAGCACTGTGAACTGGTTGACAAGAAAAATACATAATTCTACCCCAGTTTGACAAAAGAATGCATAATGAGAAAATAGTAGATATAATTTTTTTGTTTATGCAACATTTTAAGTCAAAGAAAAGTAGAATCTGTAAGGAAATCCTGCTGTCCAAAAAAAAAAAAAAAGGCAATCATTTTATGGTATATATAACTAAGATTTTTGTGTATTTATACACAAACATACCTTTCTACATATGTAAAATACATATAGGAAGCTGTTCTGTTTAATATTGGTTTATAAAAATACTCTACATAAGCATTTACATTAATAAAGAAGCTAAAGAATTTTTATTTAATAGAAGCTCTTTTTAATAGCTCAAAAAGAGCTTTTGAAACTGGTTTTATTAGTAATATTCAAGTTAATTATTATAAATAACAATAATAAAACAAAGATAGGCATATTCATACAGATGAAGGACAGTAAGACTCCAAAAGGAGATAACACTTGTGAAATTTGTTTAAAACAAATTTTTAACCTTTTTCTTCATTGTGAAATTCTTAAATGTTCTGTACTTCACCATAGCAAAAATAAGGGTGAAAATTACGCAGCATCTCTAGTACAAGCCTTTCTTTCTTGACTATCCATTCCACATTATCTTTATGTACTAGTAAGAAAAGCCCTTACAGAGCAAGGTCCTGACCTTTCCGTTATATACCACATTGGCTGCTGCATTGTAGGGACACAGCATTCTTTATACACACAGGACTGAAACGACAGTGGTCATTTTTCAATATCAGTAGCTTGCTACTGGCTAAGATGAATATCAGTTCTTACTTTCCTCTTTACATGTGCTTGCTTTGTTTTGTTTATGCGTAGAAAAGTAACTGCACAAGTACACAGATATACCAAAAAATAAAAAATCTGAGAACTAAGTATGATCATTAGTTCTTAAGATATTTGATTTCGGGATATTTTTAATTGAGTTTTAATGCAGTTGTTGAGATGATTATTTTATATTCAAGGGAAAGCTGGGACCATTTCCACAGCATTATACATTAGAATTGATTTTTTAAAAATTTCTCCTGTTCATTTATTTATTGCCCATGTTCTGAAAACAGGTCAACATTTTATACTCTAAGAACTTCTTTGGCCTTAATTGTGTTATATGTTTTCTCCTGCAACTTTCTGTCTCTAAACTGTCTCTGATCTAGCAAAACCACACTGATTCTTATGGTCTATGCTGGTGTCAGTCCACACCTCCTCTAGTTATATCCACTCTGAAGTGTATACATAAAATGTTTCATTTAATCAAAATTTACTTAGCAGGTGATTTTTCTCTTTATTGAGTTATTTTGCACATTAGAAATTAATTTACAGTTTCTTAGTGTGGTTGCCACCTTATTAGTTTTAGCTATTATTTTAGTGAAAAGCATTTTTCACATTTTCTTGGAAAATTTTCCACTGAGTAAATTCAGCAAATTGCTTATGTAAATATTACATATTCACTCATTCACTCCATGAACGGACAAAGCTTCAAGGGTATAGTTTGGATGAGTCCTCTGATATAAGTGTTTAATTTGCTAATCAAAGCTAAAATTTTATTTTGATTTTTTAAAAATACTGTTTTTTAAGCTTATTTATTTATTGAGAGAAAGACACTTGACAGGGTCTTGCCATGCCACAATCCTCCCAGCAGCTTTCCAGTCAGCCAGGGTCACAGTGTGCCTGGCATTTTCAAGCCAGTCCAGGATCCGACCTTGGGCTGCCAGCTTCAGCACCACCGATGGAACTCTACCAACTGTGCCAGTACGGACCCCTGAACTCTTCTTGTCCATTCTAAAATGGCTTGTTAGATTATATGTAAAGAAAATAGCGGGAACCAGGAGTTAGCGTAATGGCTATGTCGCTGGATTCCCACGTAGAAGACCGCGGTTCGTGTCCCGAACCCAGTGGCTTAAAACTCACGCCGGGCGCGTGTGCGTGCATGCCCAAGATCCCGAGAGGAGAATGGAGGAGAAGGGATTGCGGCGTGACCATCCCTCCTGGGGGGTGATTTCTCGCTTTCTGTCTCTATGTCTCTCTCCGTCTGTCTGGCGAGCGCACGCGCCCTACAGTGAAAAATCTCTCCAAAAAAAAAGAAAATAGCAAAGGTATTCTAAAAATTGTTCTGGGCATTTTTTTTTCATTAGTATACTGAGAAGAAAGTAATTTCTTCAGGACCAGAAAATGGCATAACGGTTACGTCACTGGACTCCCACTCAGTCATGGTTTGAGTCCCAGACACTTAATAAACTAATGCTGGGTGCATGTGTGTGCGTGCGTGCCCATGTTCCCAAAAGGAGAGGGAATTGTGGTATGGCCCTTTCCCCAGGGGATAATTTCTTGCTTTCTGTCTTTCTGCCTCTCCAGTGAGCCCACATATCCTATAACAAAAAAAAAAACTCTCTCTCAAAAAAAAAAAAGCCATTTCTTCTCTCCAAGGCTTGTTGGTGTGCTCATTCTCTTCATTTGTTCAACTACATTGTTTCTTTACTTGACACTTTATATTATAATGCAGTTACTAACAATCAATTCAATAAATATTTATTGTGTATCAGCTATTTGTTATGCATTAATCTAGGGACTAGATTTACAGAGATAAGCCTGAAATCAAGGAACGATACAGTAGGGTAGATATGAAAGTAAAAAAATTACATTACAAGGTGGTAAAAGCAGTAGTTACAGTACAACAAGAAAGATGTAAGAGTTAAAAGAAGCTTAGCAGTGTTTCAGAAACTTCTGTAAGGAGGATATTGTTGAATTGATCTTAACATAGGAACAGCAAATTGTTACCCCTGTTTCATTTGTTTATTTTTCTTTGGTCAGTGTTTCCAAAAACACAATCCAAGAGTCACTTGCTCAAAATAAATCAATCACTGTGTAGTTAATAAACACTTTAAATAGCTACAGTATTATGTGTAGAATACACTGTTTTAGAACTTCTCAAGTGATTTCATCTTTACCATAAAAAAGTATTTCCTCATGCATTGGGATTACTATAATCATAATCATATTGTCTACAACCATCATCTCTAAATTATTCTCACAAAGGAACAGGTAGTTAGATGTTGTTTGATGTATTTTACATCCAATAAAGCTTGGTTTTCTTGGAGATAAATCACATTCCATGAGTCATGGATTCTGGGATAGGTGGGTATTGTATAAGTCAAAATAGTTCAAGCCTCCAACTAGTCCTGTCTGTAAAATACTATTAAGTGGTCATCCAGACTATGTCTTTAGCTACATCTCAGAATATTGTTGATGTGATGAATTGCTCATGTTTCACATCTAGCCCGCATAATATCTCCATGAAGCCACAAATAAATTATTCCAGCCATGGCCAGCAGGAGGTGTGGTGGTTAAGGCACTGACCTCCCACATGGTAGACAGCAGTTAGAGTTCAGGACCTGGAGGCTTGAAATTCACACTGGGCATGTGTGTGTACATTCCCAAAATCCTGAGAGGAGAATAGAAGGAAAGGAATTGCTACATGGCCATTCCCCTGGCAGGTGATTTCTAGCTTTCTGTCTCTCTGCTTTTCTCTGTCTCTCCATCAAGAGCACGTGTCATATGGAGAAATCACTTAAAAATAAAATTACTCCAGCCCAGCAGAACCGATGTTTCTATCTATTGTGGCATCACTAGACATACCCCAGCTACTACACTTAGTACACTATATTGCCAATTTGGCTGTCAAGGCTGCCCCAAACTCCTTGAGGGTAGAAACTCTTATAATTATTATATTCATTATCATTGGCCCAATGTAGTCCCTTATTTAACCTGACATCTAAAATAAGGTTTACTAAATTTATTTAAATTGGAATTTTAAGAAATCTTAAAACAGTATGGTTAACTAAGCAGTCATTGATGTACGGATACTAAACTTGATTTCATTCACACAAAGGACTAAAGATTAAAGAACAAATCTTTTCAGGTTGAAAAATATTAGAACTCAAATTTATGAGTAAAACATAAAAATTATAGATTATAGAAAAGATCATTTTGGGGAACCTATATAAGAAAAATTGTTGGGTTTTTTCCCTTTCTTTTTTTGCTTTCATTTTTTTTTTCTTTTTGTCATAGGGTACATGTACTTGTTAGAGAAAGACAGAGACAGTGAGAGGGAAAATGAGAAATTACCCCTCAGAGGGATGGCCATGGTGCAATCCCTTCTCCTCCATTCTCTTCCTGGAATTTTGGGCATACATGCACACACACACACGCCTGGTATGATTTTCAAGTCTCCAGGTTCAGGACTCATGTGGGAGTTCAGTGACTTAACAATTACACTACCTGCTGACCTCCAGAATTTTTCTGTAGTAATAAAAGGCAAGTTCTTTGATTAAGTGAAAAGTAAGATTCTAAAAAATATACTCATTTTTTTCCCTTCAAGGCTACAATGAAGAATTTAATTTCCTAATCAAGTAAAGAAAATTGTTTGAAATTAACTTGTATATAAAATATTAATACAGGTATCTTATAGAGCATATAATTTCAAGACCAATTATTAATTTATGTTGTTGTTTATAATAAGGTTTTCTTTTTTTCTTGAGAGATTTTTTTGCTGTAGGGTGAGTGCACTCAAAGAAGAGACAGAGAGAAACAGAGACAGAAAGAAGCTATCACACCCTCCTACCCCAGGGGGAATTGCCACACTGCAATCCCTTCTTCTCCTGTCTCTTTTCAGTATTTTGGGAACACATGCATACATGCCCAGCATGAGTTTTAAGCCTCCAGTTCAGGGACTTAAATCATAGTTGACTATTTGGTAGTCCAGCAACATAACCATTACACCATCTGCTGGTCCCTATAATGAGTTTTTCAGTTAAATAATGCTGGTAGAATTTGATTTGGGGATATAATTTTGGGATCATTTTTTTTCTAACTAGAAAATCAGGAAATGTAATTATGGGAATTGTATTCCTATTCTCATTGATGACTGTTTTCTCAAGAAACAATCCAACCCTAGAGTCATAGAGTCTCCCACAGATAGACATATCACAAATAATTCAAAACTGCTTTAACAGTTACTCCTTGTTCTTTCAAGTAATTAAAAGTAAGTAAAATCAATAGTTATTTCCCTGTGGTATATCATTACATTGACAACAAAATAACTCTTCAATATATTGACTAAACTGTTCTTTTAATTTGGTGCATTGGCCCAAAGACCCTAAATGATCTGAAGAACATACTTGTAAAATAACATGTACAACAACAACAACAACAAATCTGTAGTGCCTATGAAAAAAGTGAACGTTTCATCTATAGCTACAGATAAATGATCCATTGCTAAGCCATTCTTAACATTCAAAATATCAGTTATGCACTCTAAAGATTTGTGACAATCTTGATGTCAGGGAAATAATTGCAATAAGATAACGATTGACCAGGTGCTTCAAAATAATGAGCCTTTCCCAAAATGCCTGAAAAAAAAAAAAAAAAAAAAAAAGAGGTCAAGGCTGCTAGGAGATGCTGATAATGGGAAAGTAAAATAGCTAATCCCTATCTGATTTATTTTGAAGGTACAAAAATTCCTGTGAAAAGCCCCATTTAAAAAATCATTGTATGTTAACCTTGTTCAAAATCCGCCTTTGGAGATACACCAGAGAGTCTTTCAATCGGAGATTACAAATAGATAAAGGAAAGAGAAGCAAAGGGGAGGGGAGGGGAAGGAAGACAAAGGAAATCAAAAGGAAAAAAAAAAAAAAAAAAAAAAGCTGTCATTCATGCCTTCAATGCAATGTTTTAGGTTTGCTTTAAGCCCTTCCGGAAATCTTTACATTAGTGACATTCAAAATGTGTGCCATTTGTTTTGAGGAGTCCCTGACATATTCACTTTTGTCCTTATCTCTTTTGCACCCTCACCTTTCCCTAACCTACCTCTAGTACGTGGACCTCCTGGGGGTGCTCCCAATTTTTTTTCTTCTGAGAACAAAGGAAAAAAATGAAGTTCACAACCTTCATCTTACATACAGTGATACACAGAAGAGAAGAAAAGAAAAGAAACCATGTTAATCTAACTTTGCCAATGTATTGAAAGGTGGTTGGTTACAATCAAGGCATAGATTGCTGTCATTCATGCCTTCAATGCAATGTTTTAGGTTTGCTTTAAGCCCTTCCGGAAATCTTTACATTAGTGACATTCAAAATGTGTGCCATTTGTTTTGAGGAGTCCCTGACATATTCACTTTTGTCCTTATCTCTTTTGCACCCTCACCTTTCCCTAACCTACCTCTAGTACGTGGACCTCCTGGGGGTGCTCCCAATTTTTTTTCTTCTGAGAACAAAGGAAAAAAATGAAGTTCACAACCTTCATCTTACATACAGTGATACACAGAAGAGAAGAAAAGAAAAGAAACCATGTTAATCTAACTTTGCCAATGTATTGAAAGGTGGTTGGTTACAATCAACTGTCAAACCATTCCATAAGTTTCAAATGTCAAATTGGCAGATAATTAGTTCTCAAGCCTGACTAGTTTTTTCTGGAAAGTGCCTGATAATTTTGCTCCCTGGGGTTAATCCTCTGTCAGAGAGACCCTAGATGCTTTAATCAAACAAAGTTGTATTGAATGTTCATTCTTCAGTGCCAGCAAGTGAGTGGTGAATGATTGTCAGTTTTGATCTATCAAACATTTTGATTGTCCACCCTCAGCGACATCAGTTGTCTGGCCAAGATTGTGCAGCCATCCTCAGAACTCAGAGGTGACTTCTTTTGACAGACAGACAGGCAGAGTCTGAAAATAGCTTGACAGCACCTATAATTCTATTGTGTCAGAATCATCCTACAGATTAGACTTAGCCAAAGACAAATATATGCAAGACACTACTTGCTAGAGTCCTTGGATTAGTCTACTTTTCTAGTCTTTCTAGACTTTTCTAGTCCTTTCGTTTTATTCACTGGCTTTGAATGTTGCAATTTTGAGATTACAGTACAAGGAAGAGTTCCATCTTTGGTATTATAGAATCTTACTAGAATTGCATGTTGTAAGATTGTGGAAAAGCCAGTTACACAGGTGGTCAGGAGACACATGTCATTCATTTCACACATTGTGTTCATCAGGTAATTTTTTACTTTGTTAAAATTTCTTTATAAGGGCCTGCCAGATAGCACAGTGATTAAGGCACCTGGATCCCACATGGCTGACTGCATGGTTTCAGCCCTAGACCAGGGGACTTGAAAAACATTCTGGTTATATGTGTGTGCCCAAAATTCCAAAAGGAGAATGGAGGAGAAGGGATTGATTGCAGCATGATCATCTCCCTGAAGGGTAATTTCTACTTTCTCTCTTTCTTGCACTCTCTTTCTTTCTGTATCTCTCTGGTGAGTGCAAAGAAAAAAATTCTTTATAAAATTAAAAGACTCACTGACTAGTAATAACCAAACTTGCCATGTTCAAATTAAGATGTAATATGCATTTTTTAATTGTCATGATAAAGGAATCTTGTCAAGTAAAGGAATCTTGATTGTTCAAAGTTACAGAGGTATGATGCAGAGGAACCCTGCTACCATACCTGCGCCATCCCAGATTGATACTCACACAGCAGAAACAGATCTTACCACTTGGGGCTGTTTGAGTACTCCAGACCTCTGGCTTACTGAAGCATATTTATTTAGTTCTCTTTCAAAGTTCATTTATTTATTTATTATTTATTTTGAGAGAGATACTCCCGACAGAGCTTTGACATGCTACAGTCCTCCCCCAGACCTAGGCTTACAGATACCTGTGGGTCCATCGGGCATACTCAGTTCAGCTAGGAGTCTGAACACAGGCCCTCCCATGTGGTTCCAGTATTGTACAGAAGCACGCTCTTGCCTACACCACTGTGGTTGGACCCATTTTGTTCCTTTTAATATCACTATCAGATAGTTTCTATTTCTATAAATTCGTGACTAGAAAGTTTTATCTTTGTCACCTACAGTCATATGAATTGATTCTTTCATTCTTTCTGCACACTATACAAGGTAATGCATAACTTAGGTCACTATTTTTTACTAGACAACCTAAAAACCTAGGCTGAGTGTGAGAGATATTGTGTACCAAATATACCAGTTATATTTGGTCACTGGGCTATGTGAGAGAGAAAGTGCTTAGCACTTGAAAAGCTGAGGAAGCCAGGCTAGGTAAGTGGATCAGTTACTGACTGCTGTATAACAAACTGCCCCCAGACTTAACCATTTAAACGATACACATTTATCATCTCAGTTTCTGTGAGTGAGGAACCCTGGCACAATTTAGCTAGGTCTTTCTCTTCGGTCTGTCAGGAGGCTATGATCAAGTTATCAGTCAGGGCTGTGGTCACCTTGAGGTAGAACTAGATGAGGATCCACTTCCGAACTCATTCAGAGGTTACTAGCAGGATTGCATCCTTTGGGTGCTATTGATTGTATTTTCTTTCTAGCTTTTAGGAAGAAGCTGTTCTCAGTTCTTTGCCACTTGTTTTTCTCCAACATGCTTCAGCAAAGGGAAAAAAAAAAAATGACACCAACAGAGAGAAAGAGAAAGTTTCACCGAGAGATAGCACTAGAAAGATGAGAGCCACAGTGCTTATAACTGTTCACAGAAGTGATGTCTCATTGTTTTTGCCATTTCCTGTTGGTTGGAAGGAAGACACCAGATACAGCACACACTCAAAGGAAAGCAGTTACTTAGGGCATGACTACAAGGGGTGGGATATAGGATTCTCCTTCTCAAGCCTACGTCTTTCTAGGCACTGACATAAGTCTCTGGGGCTACTTTTCTACAATCTCACTTGATTCCCAGTCACCTTTTATTAATGCTTTAGTTTATATCTCAGTGTTCATATTGATAAGTAGATGCTATGGAGTTCACTGTTTTTGTATAAAGATAGGAAGCTTTCATTTTCCCCTAAATACCACTTAACTGTTAGCATAATGGAAAAAATACTTATAATAGCTTTATCCTTGGCATACCTTATAAAAAGCAAAATGGTTAAAATTCTGTTGTGGCAAATCATACAATTTAGGAAGTCAAACATCTCTGCTGCTGCTTGGTTGGCATTACTTTTGACACCTTTTGAAATGATGCTTAGATAATATGCTTCTTTACTCAATCTGGCTTGACAACTGGAAGATATTTTATGCTGTTCTTCTATGAAAAGCCCCGCGTCCACTTCAATGGCTCCAAAATGAATAAGCTCAACTCCCGGATATGAATGATTCATTGGATCTTATCATCCTCATGCTGACTGCCTTGGCTCTCCATTCACTAAAATAATGATTTCTAAATAGTGAGTCCAGATGTTCCCCTGGGATAAGCAGGGCAGAGAGAATACAGGTGTATGAAAGAATTAAGTTTGTTTTCTTTTGAATTTTTAATTTAAAAATGTATAGTATGGCTTATAGTCAGACTGCATTACAGTATTTAATGCAGCGGTAGAGAGAAGTTGGTTTGACTATGTGTGTATGACTATGTGTGCCTAAATATAGGCCCAGGTCCTCTTGCATTATGTGGGTGATAAATAAGGTCTTGTCAGTGGGGCTGCCAAGACAGCCATTATTTAGAATTTGGCCTTACACCTGCCTAAAATTTCAGAAAAGATGGAGAAGTGCCTGCCCCCACAAGTTAATGAGAGAACTAAGTGGCATTAAATAAAGAGTAACAATCTAATGCCAGTTCAAGTAGCCTTTTATGCTCACTGGTTCTGGAGTGAGCTGTAGCTACTGACAAGGACCAGTGACCTTGTTTAATATCAAATATGCATGAAGGTTATGGAGAAATTTGTATTTAAAGCATACTTTATTTTAAATTGAATCACTATTATGGTTAAGTATTAATGTGTGTGCGTGTGTGTATGTGTGTGTGTGTGTGTAGATGTATGTATATCAAATACTAATAGCCAAGAAAAAGGCTTACTTTGTGCCAGAATGCTTAAAAAGCACTAAAATCCCTTGGCACCATCAGCCAGACATCCACTCAGAGAGCTGAACAAAACAGCAGAGCCATGCAATTCATATAAATACACACAGATGGGACACTAGAAATTCATTATTTTTCTTGTGGGATACTCTGTCTCAACAGTAATAAAATTTATACAATTGTTAAATCAAACAGATGTAGCTTACATTTTGTCTAAAGGCCACCAAATCTGGATGCTGGAAGAATTAGATAAGAGAAAGCTCTTGTGTCAAAACTGTGAGCTCGGCACTGTCTTCACAGCTCTTTATGTTGCTATGACGGCATAAAAAAATGTCAGATCTCTATCTACAACTTGGACTTTCCCAAGTGAAATGACGTATTTGCTGAGCAAGAAACATGCAGAGCCTCTAACCCCTGTTAAGAAATGCTCAGAACAGAACTGCAGGTAGGCAATGGCTGTTTCGTTAGTTTGGACACTAATAACTAGATGTGCTGTTAGAAGACCTGGACTATTTTCTAAAATCTACCAATATCTAATCCAACAAAATATTTTAAGAATAGCATATGTCCAATATTAAGTAGAGTTGAGTTTAAAAAACATATTTTCATTCACTGCTTCTCTCTCTCTTTCTACAGCCAGGAGATAGGGTGCATATGGTCTCCCAGCACCAGAAATTATGCAGTCTTCATTTCTCTCATTTTGGGAAATCGCAAGTCAGCACAAATGGAGTACAGCGAACAAGCCTTAGCCTCAGAAAGCCACCTTCATGATCACCATATCTCCCCTGCCAGGTTTCTTTTGACACAATGCACACAGTTTCATTTATAAGCACACATGTGTCTATCACACACAAATGTATGCACACTAAAATTCTTTTGAAAGATAGAATCATATCAGTATCATTTGCAAACTGCTTTTTAAATTTGAAAATATATCTTGATACCTCCAGACTATGGTGTCCATTGTTAGTTATCTACCTAATATTCACTCCCTTTTTATTGTTAAAAAGGTTGTCTGGGGACGGCAAGTGGCATGTGATTAAGGTACTGGACTCCCAATTGGCTGAGGATGGAGTCCAGAACCTGGAGGCTTGTTTTCTCTCTTTCTCTCTCTCTCTCTTGTCAAATTGAATAATAATAAAATAAATTAACAATTCTTTTTAAAAATGATGTCTGTGAGGCTATGGAATGCCTAGTCTAAGAGAACAGATAAAGACTGTTGTAGCCATTTATTAGGTTGTCAGAAAAGCCACGATTCATTTTTGCATAGAAAAACATAGAGGAGCCAGCAGGTGGTGTGGTGGATAAAGCACTGGACTCCCACATGACCAATCAGATTTGAGTCCCAGACGAGGTGACTTGCTTTCTCACTTTCTCTCTCTCTCTGTCTCTCTCTGGTTAAATTGAAAAAATAATAATAATGATGATGAATAAAAAGAAATAAAATAATTATTAAAAAAAGAAAAACAAAACATACATCATGACTTTTCTGACAACCCAATACAATTATCTTATTCCCAGATCCCCCAGCTTCTTTGGCATGTAGGGTGAACCCATGAACCAGTGTCCTCATATCCTTGAGCCAATCTTTGGACTCTATATTCTGAGTCTTTCATCTATTTGATGAAATACAAAGAACATACACTTCACTTACAGTAGATGTGTCTCAGTGTGGTGTGGCAAAATGACTTCTCTATTCTTTTGCAAAACTCTTGCCATTTCTCAGATATTTACTACATATTAAAATTAGATAAGCCATCACTTTCAAATTAGCCATATGAAGAGCAAAATTGTTAATTTGATTAAAAGTGCATAATTCAGTATATTCATTTAGAAATAAATATTTTCATAATGTTACATTTTCCCATTCAGTGACATTGTTTCTCTCTTTATTTAGGGCATCAACATTTTTGAAAATTTGCTATAGAGTGTGTGCACTCACAAGAGAGAGGAAAAAAAAAAGAGAAATTGAGAAAGTAATCCCCAGAGGAAATAGTCACACCACAATCCCTTCTCCTCTATTGGTCTCTCAGGATTTTAAGCACACTTGCATGTATGCCTGACATGTTTTTTAAGCTGCTGGCCAAAATATGGCAGTATTGTCAGTCATGTGAGATCCAGCTGCCTTAACCCCCATGCCATCTTCTGGCCCTGGCATCAGCAATTTTAACCTTCTATTGGGTTTTCAGAAAAGTCAAGATGTATTTTTCTATTTTTTCTTTGCAAAAGCACATCATGACTTTCCCAAAAACCTATTAGGTTCACTGTAATGAGTGTACTTGTCTGAGTAATATTAATTTAAATGGTGAAACTGGTTTATAAAGAATCCACTCTTTTGTTAAATTATAAAATGAGTGAACACTTAATGTCTTTTTTATGGAACACTTTGCTAATGCAATAAATTAATTGGAAGGCAATTGGTGAATAGATATCTATCCATTTTTTATATTAGTTTCATGGTTTCAGAGCTTACATATAAGCTTCATTTAGAGTTATACATAGTGTAAGACAAAGGTCCATTTGCATTATTTTGCAGGTAAATATCCAATTTTCCTAGCACAACTTACTGAAGAGACTTAGCATTTTTCATTTTGTATTCTTGGCATACTTGCCAAATATTAGTTGACTATATATGCATGGATTTACCTCTGGGCTTTCTATTCTGTCCCATTGGATTATGTGTCTGCTTTTATTGATAGTTTTGTATTGTTTTGATTATTGTAGCTTTGTAGCATCTTTCAGAATCAGGAAGTGTAATGTCTCCAGTATCATTCTTTCTCATGGTTTCTTTAGCACCTCAATCTTTCATGGTTCCATCCCAATTTTACAATTTTTACTATTTTTTTCCTATTCTGGGGAAAAAGTACATTGAAATTTTGAAATTATTTACATTAAATGTATATGTCTCTTTGGATAATAAGACTATTTTAACAATATATTCATAATTCACTTTCTCCTAGCTTTGTTATCTGACTATGATGTGATGTCACTGCTTGCTTCTTGGGAGAAATGTGGACATGTTGAGCAAAAGATACAAACTTTTAGTTGTAAGATGAAAATGTTCTGGGAATTTAATATACAATATATATAGTAGTGATTGTGTTAATAATGTAATTGTGATTATTACCCAGTGTATCAGACTATCAAATTATCATGTTGTATATCTAGAATATATATGATCTTTATTTGTCAATTAAATTTAAAAAATAAATTGAATAAATTTTAAATTAAAAAAAGATTCTTTCACTTATATGGTTAATAACTGGACAAAATAATTGCCAATATGGTAGTTTTATTATCTTTTTAAATTTTCCAGAAGGTTTGTGTTTGTCAGACAGAGACACAGAGAGAGAGAGAGAGAGCGACAAACCACACCCTATGAGACATAGTTCATTATAATATCTTCCCCATTTCTCCCTCCTTTTAGGATTTTAGGCATGCCATTATGAGTTCTCAGCATATTTTCAAGCTGCCAGGTCCAGGACTCAAACCATGCAATCAGTGATGAAGTATCCAGCTCTCCTTAATCACCAGCCTCAGACTGGCCCTCCTGGTCATTTTAAAGACTTTGTGACTCTACAGCGTACTAGTGTCTCTGGCAGTTATCAAATACCAACCTGTTACTATGTTTCCTAAATAACATTGGTCATTCCACTACATTTCTCAATATATGAGACCAAGACTTTAAAATTTACACCTCTATTCATTATAGCATGTGCATAGAAAAGGAACTTATTTGGAAGAAATCTGGGCATTTTTCTATGATTTTCTGAATGTCACAAGGATAGAATTATACTCTCTGACTTGCCCAGGAGAAATAAGGCCTAAAGCCTTGTGCCTCAGTTTTCTCATTAAAAAGGAAATAGGATATGAATTCTAGAGGAAGACTCAATCATGTGAGCCAAATCCTTAAGAAAATTCAACCTCTTTATCCCTTTCTCTTTCTCTCTCTCCCTCTCATGAAGGAACTAAATCAATAAACTTAAAAAATTCTGTTAGGGCTCTTTGTTAGGCTTGTGTTGCATTCATGGGGTAATCTGAAAACTGCCAGTTTAACAATGTTGAGTGTTTCAATTCATTATGATAGTCTATATTTCCAATTATGTAATTCTTCTCTAACATCTTTCACAATACATTGCTATATTCAATGTATATGTCTTAGACATATCTTGCTCAATTTGTCCCTGAGTATTTCATGTGTTTCAGTGCTGCTTAAAATTTCATTGTCCAAGGCCAACCCTGTAGTGCAGTGGTTAAGTGCTATACAGAGAAAGCCCACATGGCCAAGCAGGGATTGAGACAAGGTCTAGTGACTTGTAAAACATGCCAGGCACATGTCCTCATGCCCAGGATCCTGATGGGATGGAAAATTGGAGGAAGGAGGATTACATTTGACCAGGGTCTTTGAGGAGGTGCTCTCACTCTTGTTCTCTTTCTGTCTCTCATGTGCATTACAAAAACAAACACATTGAATCCATTTTCCAAATATTTCTTGCTAGTATGCAACTAATTTTTTTATATTTACCTTATATACATGGATGTTGCTGAATTCACATATTGTGCAAAAGCTCTTTTGCAGATTCTTGCAGATTTTACATATACGTAGTCATATGTCATGTACTAATAATTGCAGTTCTATTCATTTTTTAAAATCTGTATTTGTTTACTTAGCCTTTTTGAACTAGTTACGACATCCAATACAATTTTGAATGGAAGTGGTGTGAGATGTCCTTACTCATTTTCAATTGTAGGTAAAAATCATCCCTTTAAGGATTTTCATAAATACTCTTTACCAAATCAAAGACATTTTCTTGCCTTGATTTCTTACTGAAAGATTTTGAGTGTGTGTGACTCAGCTGCCATGTGCAGGGGGGTAGTTCACACTGTGCAATACTAGAGACATAGAGAAGGCACAGGTTCAGTTCCTGGGTCAACCTGAACATGCTAGAGTATAAATGGACATTCTGTAATCCTTGCTGGGTGGAAAACTGGAGGTTGGTGGGATATCACAGTGTGGCAAAATCCTGTCAAGGTCCTGTCTCTTTCTTTCCATTAGTAAATAAATCAAACTTAGCCTGGCAAGAGCAGGGAGCACATCTCCACACTCAGCATCTCTGACTCTCCTGGATCCTGTCAGGGCAGAGAAAGCATCAGCTCTTTGCTGACCATGGTGATGCTCTACAGCTGCAGTGAAGGGAATCCCAGAAGAAAACACAGGAGTTAGAATGGAGGAAGTGACACTTCATACTGAAATTAATGGAAAACCACAGGGAACAATGGAGAGAAAGTTGACTAGGAAGCTAAATACCCCTCACATTAGGTCTATGGTACCTGGACAACCTAGGACATCTAGAGTTTCCTGAGAGAATGAGAATTATTGGAATAGCAGGAACTAACAAGAAAGAGGAAAGGTGTAAAGCAATCGCCAGGGGTCTGAGGCCGAAGGATGTGGGGAAGAGCTGGCGGCAGTGTCTGCAGATAATGGGGAGTCTGCAGGCCTCGCAGTGGGCAGCTCAGGGGGCCAGTTGGAGGCCAGCGGGCCAGCCCAGGCCCTGTCCCATTGGAGAAGCCCTGGGCAGGCTTCTGGGTAACAGGTGGAAGTGTGACATTTTCCAAGGTCCTCTCCGTGCAGATGCAACTGACCTCCTACTTCCTGAGTGCTAGTCCCAGCCCTGGGAAGTCCCTTGCCCCTGTGGAGCTGCTGTGAGTCCAACAGCCCATGAGCCAGCCCCAGCCCTGGACCATGCCTGTTCCCTTTCAGGAGGGGCTATGGGTCCCTCAAGCCATGATCTATATGTGGGGTCCTCTGGTGCCAATGTGGGTGCCATGGAACATGAGCCCTCCCTGGTCAGGTTCACACCCATTCCCAGCCTTGAATTCAGGAGTCCCCAGTCCCCCGCTGGAACAGTAGACCTCTGACAACTCTAACTCAGATGCCGGACTGGAGGACAACTGGAACATAGACCCAATTCGGTCTGAAAGGCAACGGGCTGGCAGAGTTGTCAAGCTGATGTATACATTTCCTAGCCCCGTGTGATCGGAATCTAGTGTAAAATAAAAGAATGACTGATCCTCAAAAAAAAAAAGGAAATAAATAAACTTTTAAATAAATTAAACATTTTTAGAAAGGTTTATTTGTGTCATCAATGAATGCCAAATTATTACAACTGTTATTACTCCATCTATTGAAATGATTATATGATATTTTTCCTTTACTGTCTTAGTATGGTCAGTTATTCAATATATGGTCAAAGTTCAGAGGTTAAGTCAACCTTACACTTACAATATAAAATCTACTTGGTCATGAGTCTTTAATACGCTCTGTGATTCAATTTCTTAATATTTTATTTAGGGTTTTGTAGCTATACTTAAAAGGTATGTTCATTTTTTTTTTTTCAAGAGAGATTTTTGACATAGGGTGAGTGTGCTTGCCAGAGAGACAGTAATCAAGAAACCAAATTCCAGAGGGGAATGGCCATACCTCAATCCCTTCTCCTCCATTCTCCACTTGGAATTTTGGTCATGCATGCACATGTGTTTGGTGTGAGTTCTAATCCACTGAGTCCTTGACTCAAACTGTGGTCAACTATGTGGGAGTCCAGCAACATAACCATTATACCATCTACTGGTCCTGGTTACGTTTAAATTCATTGTTATGCTTTTTTTTCTTCTGATTTTTATAACAGAGTATAGGTCTTACAGAATTAGTTGGAATGCATTCCCTCCTTCTATCTAAAAATGTCTGTGTATGATTCATAGTCTATCTTCCTAAAATATTTGGTAGAATTCACTAATGCAATTTTAGTTTATTTTAATATGTAAGATTGTTTTCAATTATCAATTTTATGTTATAGAGAATTTTATAGACTAAGCTTTTGTTCAGTAGATGACATGTGACCTTTAAGATTTTTTTCTTTTTTATAGAGATAGTTTTTTGCTATCGGGCACCTGTACTCTCCGGAGAGACAGAGAGAGAGAGACAGAGACAGAAAGCAAGAAATCCTCTCCCCCCATAAGGGGTGGGGGGTCACACGCCACAATACCTTCTCCTCCATTCTCCTCTCAGGATCTTGGGCACGCACACACACACACATGGTGTGAGTTTTAAGTCTCTGGTCCAATTGTCTGAAGTATTTGTAAAACTATTTCCTTCTTATTCCAAATTTTGAAACTTCCTGTTTTCTCTTTTTTAAAGTTGGTCAGTTTAGATATTTTTCTCAGACATTTAAATTTTATATGTTTGACAATCTCCAGATATTGATATTGATATTCTATTTAAGTGGCCAATTATATAATAAACACTGAAATTGCAAAATAAGCACATTTTGTTTTTACTGCACATCTTTTGTCACTCCTCATGTCATTGCATTCCCTTGATAATCTTTCCAAAGTCATTTATCTCTAGTTTTCAAAATTTCTTGTGTCATTTCAGATAGTACATTATTGCTAGCAATATATCTTTTCATCTTCTTTTTCTCTATAAATAACATTATTTTCCTTTTATTTTTCAAGCTTATATATAATAAATATGGAATTCTAGGTTGACAGATTTTATTTTCCATTCATCACTCTATCATGCATTTTTTTGTCTTGTTGTTTACATAATTTATGGTGGGATGCCTATAGTATCCTTTCTTTGTTCCTCTCCGTTATATGTCTGTTTTATGGCTATGTTTAAGGCTACATATTTATAATTGGCTTTCAGCAGTTTGATTGTAATGTGCCTTCCTGTGGTTGTATGCATATTTCTCTTATTTGAGATCCATTGAGCATCTAGGATTTCTGAGTTGATCATTTTTGCCAAATTTGGAAAGTTTTTAGGCATATTTCTTCAAACGTCTTTTTCATCCTCACTGTTTTAGGGACAGAAATCAAGTGTTTATTGCACTTTTGACACAATTGTACAGGACAAAAGAATTTCTTTTCATTTTCAGATTTCTAAAGCTTTTGTTTTAGTTTAGATAGTTTCTATCTTCTTGACATCAAGTCTACTAGAATCTGTCTATGTCCTGTTTCTGTATCCAATATTTCTTTCTTTCAGATATTGTTTTTTTTAAGTTGCTGAAGTACTATATTTTATAGTCCTCACCTTTTCCCTAATTATATTAATGTTGCCTTTTAACTCCTTAATGTTTATGGTAGCCATCTATGAATAGATTCTTCTTTTCTTAGTTATTTTCTCTTTCTTTAACTTTTTAAAATATTTTTATTTAATTTTACTTATTATTTTTTAAAAATTTCATTGGGCACATGTGCTCACCAGAGAGAGAAAGAAAGAGGGGAAAAGAGAGAAAGCAAGTCACAAGGTCCAGGACTCGAAACAATGAGCTTATATGGGAAATCTAGTACCTTAACTATCATGCCACTTGCTGGCCTAGTCATTATTACCTTGATTAATATTCTTTTCTTTTAATTTTATATCAAAATTTATTCTTCCTTATGTTTATCTTGGTCACTTTAAGTGTCTATAACAGAAACACCATAGACTAGATGAGTTAAACACAAACAATTATTTCTCACAATTCTAGAGGCTGAGAAGTCCCAGATCAGGGTGCAGACATAGTCAGGTCCTGGTGAGGATTTGCATCATGACTTCCTCACATGGACACTTTCTTGGTGTGTTCTTATGTGGGAAAGGAAGGAAAAGAGAGAGAGGGAGAAAAGGTAATTTCTTGTGTTTTGTCTTAGAAAGGCACTGATCCCATTAAGGGGCTCCAGGTTCATGACCTAATTACTTCCAAGAGAACCTGTCTATTAATGTCATCCCTTTGAGAATTAGGATTTTAACTCATGAGATGGGGCAGTCTCTGGAATAATTTCTTATCAGATGTTGTACATTTTCTACGTGCCATTTCTTGGTGTCTCCATCTCATTACATTTCTTTAAAGGATATTTATTGTTTATGTTTTCTGAGAGGTACTCTTTTTAGGTCTATTAGGTTTATTTATTTCTTCCATGAGTGAACGAGAGAGAGACAAAAAGACAGCACATCAATAGGGTCTTGATACCATGATCCACCCCCAACGTCAGCTGGCCCAAGACGATGGGTAAAAACATTCCTGGCACACTCAAAGAGGTCTCTAAAAGGGAACCTGGAAACGTCCCATGTTGGTCAGCATTGCAGAGTTTTGTGTTTAACTGCTATGTGACAATCTAACCCTTAGCAGATATTAATTCACTATGGTATCAGCTTGATGATGATGATGATGATGATGATGATGTATCAGCTTGATGATGATGATGATGATGATGATGATGATGTGTGTGTGTTTGCCTTGATAAAATAATCCTAAACTAGTTTTTCTCTAAGAATAGCATTCCTTCTTAAAGCAAAGAAAGGCATTTTTGGACTGTCTACTAAATGTCCTAGGTATTTAATAAGGTCTCTCTACTCTGTTTTGCCATATCTCTGACATCTTACAATACTATGTGAACTCTAGAAATGTTGCTAGAGACTCTTGGTAATTGTTCTCTTCTTGGTAATTTTATCTTTTTTCTGACCCTGTAGAGTCTCACTTTCATATGTGCAACTTAAGATTTTGTAAATAATGAAGAAAGTGCCTATTTATTAATCCTTTTTCTTTGATTGTCATTTCTAACAAATAGTTGAGCAAGGATCCTTATTCCTCTGAAGGATGAGTTGAATAGAGAAGCAGGGAGGTAGAAAAAGACATAAGGCACTGAGGTCAAGTTGTTTATTGCTGAGTTCAAGGTGAGCTCACAGAGTTCTAGTAGTAATCGCAATGTGCTTCCTCTCTCTGGGAGCTTATAACACACATATAAAACACTCATAGAGCAGCTTTCTCCCTCTCAGAGCTCACAGCACAAAGCTGAACTGAGCCACACTGAGGCTGAACCAAACCAAGGTCACCAGAGATGAGCAGGCTGAACCAAGGCCAAGTTGAGCAAGGCTAGCTAGCTGGCTGACCAATTCCTCCCCTTTCTCTTAAAAAGGCTGCAGACAATAGTGGCTCATTGCCAAAACTAAACCGTCACACAGGTACAAGTGTGATGGACTCAGTGTCATAAAATAGCAAAATCATAATTGCATTACAAGCATACAAGCATCATACAATTAATAACATAAGTAGTTTACCCTGTGGCTTTAAAACGTATTACGATAAGAAGTGAGGGAACCAGACTAAACCATCCTGACTTCACTTTCACCTTCTGGATTCCTCACCTTATAACCTATATGGCTGGATTCTTCCTTAATGTAAGCCCTTATTGTAAGGAGATCAGATCCCTGTACCCATTCACCATAGAAACAATATAAACCATAACAATAGGCAACAGGAACACTTGTTCCTCCTGCTAGGAGGGAAAATACCCAACACCAAATGGAACCTGAATTAGACTACCACTTTTGATGTGGACCTACTGTGAGGCATGTAACTTCCTGAAACTCAGCAGTAACATGGGAAAGGGCCAGGGTTAGAACAAAAGCACATATAATAATATCTATCCCTAATCTACTTGGTCTGGTGACTTGTACTGCAGAGGCCATTGATGGGCTATGTGGACTAATTTGCAAATATTTTTGGCTCCCTTTGTCCCCAGGGAGCCAAAAGTCCTAGCCACTGATCATGGGGGTTTTGGATCTTCCAGGGCCACTCTCAAGTAACTGTTTTTCCTGGAACCACTGCTGACAGGGCAAAAAACAAGTTTCCTTGTTTCTTTTCTTTTCTTTTTTCTTTCTTTTTCTTTTTTTTTATTGAGAGGTTTTTGCTATAGAGCACGTGAGCTCGCCAGACAGACAGAGAGAGACAGAGAGATAGAAAGCGAGAAATCACCCCCCAGAGGGGATGGCCACGCCGAAATCCCTTCTCCTCCATTCTCCTCTCGGGATCTTGGGCACGCACGCACGCACATGCACCCAGCGTGAGTTTAATCCACCGGATCCGGGACTCGAACTGTGGTTGTTTACGTGGGAGTCCAGGGACATAGCCATTACGCCAACTGCTGGTCCCAAGTTTCCTTGTTTCTTGAACCCTGACTTTAAAAGTAACATATAGTGTATTCATGCTTAGAAAAGTCATTTTATATGTTGTAAAGATATATGGTGATTGAATAAAAAAATAAGAAAATAAAACTATATAGCATAGCTGAGAAAAATTAAAGAGAATTTCAATAAATGGAAGGATATTCCAAAGTTTTAAAGCTGGATTATGAGAAGGTTACCAAAATGGTAAATTTTATGGTATGTAAAATGTATCTCAATAAATAAATAGCGAGAAAAAAAAGTACATCTGTTTTACTAACTTGTATCTGCATGGGCACTGCATTCTCATGCATGGTAGCCTCAATAGGGGCACTCCCCTATTCCATGGCTCTTCATTTAAGGCATGAGTGACTTTTCCTATTTTGTCCATCCACCCCTTTATTGTGGGCAATGAGGCAGTGACCTTCAGGCTTCTTTTTAGCAATCCATTTTATCATTCTATCATCCCTGCCACTTACGTGTTATACAGACCTTGGAAAAACCACTGAATCTGTAACTAAGCAGCCCATCACTGTACTTCTTCTGTGAAATGGGTTCCTCTATCACTCTCTGTGACTAGAGTCTCCATCTAAGGCATTTAACACTTCTAAAAGTTTTTACAGTGGCTTTTTGATCAGCCTTGGCTACAGGCCACACAAACAATAGTGCAATAGCAGTATCCACTGCCATCAAGGCATATTTCATTTCCTGGGACATAGTCCAGGTATCTGTACACACAGTAAGAGGTCCCTCTTTCATCACTATCAGCTGTATAGCTTACAGTCCAGCCCACTGGCTGATTTTTCTAGTCCTGGTATCATACCAGATTGTGTCTGAGGATGACTGAGCCATTTCAGAATAGGGGCTTTTCCCTCCACATGTGGGGAAGGCTCGAGCTAATTTTTCACCTGTAACTCAGGATCCAGTACTTCTTCATTGCATTATGCTGGGCCTAACACTTGCTAGAGTTGTCTGATAAAAGGCTAGTAGAAAATGTTCCTCTCTTGGGACCAGCAATTGACGTAATGGCTATGTCACTGGACTCCCATGTAGTTGATCACGGTTCGAGTCCCAGACCCAGTGGCTTAAACACATGTGAGTGTGCATCGTGCCCAAGATCCAAAGAGGAGAATGGAGAAGAAGGGATTGTGGTGTGGCCATAACTCCTGGGGTGGGGGTGGGGGCAGATTTCTTGCTTTCTGTTTCTGTCTCTGTCTTTCTGGTGAGAGCATGTGCCCTATAGCAAAAACATTAAAAAAGAAAAAAAGAAAAGAAAGAAAATGTTCCTCTCTGTTCCAAATAAGCTCCCCATTTTACTAAAGTTAGGTTCTGAGCTACACTTAAAACTAATGTTGTAGCCACCCCTCAATAGGGTAAGAAGTTCTCATGAGTACTGGGGCCATCCCCATTATAACTCAGAGGCTATTGGTTTGGCATACACTCTCACCAGCTGCTTCTCAATTAGATAATATTGGAGCTCAGCTCCTCCTCACACTTGTGACCAGAATTCTACCGCCACTCACTTCTCTGTGACAAATCCCATCCAAGCCAGTACTCAAATGGCTTATGTGGATCTACTACCTACAAAAGCGTGAGCTTCTTGCACCAGGTATTTAGCACTCAGGAATGCTTGTTTCTGATTGTGTACTACTCCCAGCAAGCACCCTTCTTTGTCAAGCCATACAAAGGGTTACAAATCATAGCTAAATGGGGGATAAAGACTCTCCAATAGCCTAACAAGTCCAAAATACTATGTAACTGTGTCATCGTGGTAGGATGAGAAATTGCTTATACTTTGTCAATTATTGTCTCTGGAATTACCCAGTCCAACCAGACAATACCCCAACACTTGACCAATAAGTCTGGCCCTTGAACTTTGTTCAGATTGATCACCCATCCACATATTTGTACATGTTCTACTATCTGTGTAGTTGCTGCCCCCAGAACTGCAGGAGATTCAGAGGTTAGTAACACATCATCAATGCAATGAAACAACCATACAGTGGCTGGCTTTGCCCATGATCACATGTATATCCCGCAAAGCTGCATAGGGGGTGGGGGCATCTCTTTGTTCAGTTTACAATAGTTCACAGTCATTCTCCAAGTATATCTGGCTTATTCACTGGCCAGACCAGAGAGTTAAAAGGGTAATGTGTTAGTTTCACAATCTTTACCCTTTCTAATTTACAAATTCTACCAGCAACCTTGTCGTACCCTGTAAGCAACTGTACCATTTCACATTTATCACCTGTCTAAGTATAGGTAACACTCGTATGTGTGAGAGTGCTTGGCATGCCCCAACCACACTTTTCACCACTTGCACTTGCAGGCAAAATTACCCAGTGGAAGTGCACAGCTGAATCACCCCTAGACTTAAGTGGGGGGAGGTAGTCATCTAATTTCCAAGGTCAATGGCACCACTTTCATGATAATTGTTTGGCCTCCATAGCCATCCATGTAGGACATTTGTCCTGCAACTTGTCAGGGTTATCATACACAAAACTAAATTCAGCCCTTTTGTCCCCCAGAGCCAACACCCTCTGCATATTTACAGGGGACCACTGTATAATGAGCTCAACATGGGGCTTCCCAGTCCCTGCTCATCTCTGCAATGTGGCTACCTCAGTCTGACACCTAAAGAAAGTGAACATTTGACCTTCCAGGTTTCTTGATAAAGTTCTTTAACAAGGGTGCCTGGATTGCCTAAGTTGCATGCCTTTCATTCTTTACGCACTGCTGCAGTTGTTGGCAGTTTGCCTGCATCATATCAGACTGTTCTCATAGCAACAGTCATCTATTCCACCAAGGAACAGTTTTCCTGTCCTGGAGCATATCAGAGACAATCCTGCAGTTGCTGCCACAGGGATGGTGATAAAGACCAAGTTCTCAAACACTCTCACCCCTCCCAACCCCAAGTCCCACAGTCCCATTAACCAAGCAGCCACAGGCTCCTCTGGCTGCTGCTGGAACTGCTTACCCAGGTCTAATAGCTCAGTCTAGCTGTATGGCACATATACAGTGAACCTAGGCACTCTGGAAGGACCCAGTAGAACCTCTCTCTATACCACCAACTGTTCATGCTTCATCTTCTCATGCATAGCAGAAGCATGAAAAACAGGCTCATTTCTCAGTAGCTGCTCTAATAATCCATCCTCTGGACATTTTTGGCCTCACCTAGTTTCAAGGTCAAGTTCTATTGCCCGTATCTGCTCCTTGAGAACTTCTTTCACTTTTGCAACATTATGCAAGCTATCCTCATTCATTCGTCTGAATGCCTTTAGCATTATCTACTGCACAAAACCAGCTGCTAGTTTCTCTTTCTCCATCCTCAACTCCTTGGCTACACCAGTCAATGTGTTCTCTATGCAGTTCAGGACCCCATCTACCCCATCATACCCACTGGAGAATATCCAAGTGGCTAACACAGTAACCACATCCTGGTTAAGGGGCCATCCCAACACCTCAGAGGCTAGAAGGTTATCTCCTACCTCTTTGGATCTTTGATTACAACACCAAATGTTTTGCAAAATCCTTTCATCCTCTGGAGAGTGGGTTGAACAGAGATGCAGGGAGTTGGAAAAAGACGCAAGACGCTGAAGTCATGTTGCTTATTGCTGAGCTCATTTTGAGCTCAGAGAACTGTATTAGCACTCACAAGGTGCTTCTTTTGTCTTGGAGCTAATAATGTCCATGAAGAACACTCACAGAGCGGCGTCCTCTCTCTCAGAGCTCACAGATGGAGTTGAGCCAAGTCAAGCAAGGCCAAGCCAGGTCAGATGGGCAGGCTGAACCTAGGCCCAGGTGAGCACAATTAACTAACTAACTGTCCAGGTGATCCTTTTCTCTTAAAGGGACTAGATAATAGTGACTCATTGTCAAAAACCAAACTATGGCACACATTCAACAGCATAAAACAGCAAAGTCATAATCACAAAACAAGCATACAAATGCAGTACAACTAATAACATAATATGTTGGGACCAGCAGATGGCCTAATGGCTACATCGTTGGACTCTCATGTAGTCAACCACAGTTCGAGTCCCAGACCCAGTGGCTTAAACTCACACTGGGCACATGTGCATGTGTGCCCAAAATCCCAAGAGAATGAAGGAGAAGGGATTGCAGCATGGCCATCCCCCCAGGGAGGTGATTTCTCACTTTCTATCTCTCTGTCTCTCTCGGTCTTTCTGGCAAGCACACGCACCCTATAGTGAAAATCTCTCAAAAATAAATAAATAAATAAATAAATAAAATAACATAACATGTTTACCCTGTGTCCTTCAAACATAATGAGATAGGAAGTGAGGGAGCCAGACTAAACTATCTTGGATTCATTTTCACTACATAAATATTAATATTTTGCTCTGTATTCCAGCTAATTTAGTTTATCCAAATTCTAATCATTATATCTTCAATTTAGCAAGACCACTGTGTCCTGCATGAATTCCCTGCCTATTTGTATTTTGGAAAAATTAATCCAAAAGTTGGACAATTATTTCATTTGATCTCTACTCTCAGGGTTTATAATCCTATCATGCTTCTTGTCCAATGCCTGAAAAAAAAAATTTCTTTAAAAAATAAACTCTGGGGCCAGCAGGTGGCATGGTAGTTAAGGTGCTGGACTCACACATGGTCATCCACAGTTCAAATCCAGATAAGGCAGCTTGAAACTCACGCTGGGTTTGTGTGTGTGTGTGTGTGTGCGTGTATGTGTGGGTGTCTGTGTGTGTGTACGCATGCCCAAAATCCTGAGAGGAGACTAAAGGATAAGGAATTGAGGCATGGCTATTCCTATAGAGCATGATTTCTCACTTTCTTTCCCTCCATCTCTCTCTGTCTCTTTAGGGAGTACATGTGCCCTATAGCAAAAATCTGTGTAAAAAGAAAAAAAAATAAACTTGATTTTTTAAAATAATTTGAATTTCACAGAAAAACTGAGTAAAAAGTATAGAAGTTTGCCATATACTCTCTGCCTACACACATGAATAACATGTTATCAACGTGCTGCAGTAGAGTGGTACATTTGTTCCAATGATGAACTGATATTTATACAACATTGTCACCAAAAGTCCATAGTTTATATCTCTCTTGGTCTTATCATATCATGGGTTTAGACAAATGTATAATAACCTGTTTCTACCATTTTAGTGTCATATAGAATATATTACTGCCCTGCTAAAATCTTCTGTGGTCCATCTTTGCATCCCTCGCTCCCCATATCCTCGGTAACAGTTGATCTTTTATTATCTCTATAGTTTTGCTTTTTCTGCATTTTACATAGTTGGAATAATACAGTGTGTAGTCTTTCCAACTAATTTCTTACACTTAGTAGTATGCATTTATGTTTTCTCATGCCATTTTATGGCTTGATAGTTCATTTCTAGTTAGCCTGAGTAATATTCCACTCTCTAGATCTACCAAAGTTTCTCTACTCACCTACTGAAAAATATGTTGTTGGCCAGCCCATTGCCTGGTAGTTAGGAAAGTTGGATTGCACGTTTCTAACTACACGGTTCACGTCCTGGATCATGTATTTTGAGAGACATACCGTGTGTGTGTATGCATGCCCAAAATGACAAAAAGAAGGTGAAATGAAGGAGATGGGATTGAGGAATGACCGTTCCCCATGGAGAGGTGTTTCTTCTCTCTCTCTTTTTCTCTGTCTTGTTCTCCCTTTCTCTTTGATAAATGCATACACTGCTGGATTAAAAAAAAATTAAATACATGTTGAACATTTTGGTCATTTTCAAGTTTTAGAAACTATAAATAAAGCTTCTATAAACATTTGTCTGCAGGGCTTTGTGGACATATATTTTCTACTCCTGTGAGTAATTACCAGGAATCATGATTCCTAGGTAAGACTGTGTTTAATTTTGCAAGAAATCACCAAACTGTCCTTCAAAGGAGCAGTATCTTTTTTTTTCTTTTGGAGAGGTTTTTGCTATAGAGAGCGCACACCCGCCAGAAAGACAGAAACAGAGAGACAGAAAGCGAGAAATCACCCCCCCAGGGGGGATGGTCACACCGTAATCTCTTCTCCTCCATTCTCCTCTCAGGATCTTGGGCATGCACGCACATGTGCCTGGCCTGAGTTTTAAGCCACCAGGTCCAGGACTCGAATTGTGGTCTACTATATGAGAGTCCAGCGACATAGTCATTACACTAACAGCTGGTCCCAGCAGTATCGTTTTAAATTCTGACCAGTGAATATGAATTTTTTTGTTGTTCCATATTCTCTGTAGTGTTTAGTGTTATCAGTGTTTTGGTCTGGGACATTCTAGTAAGTGTGCCATGCCAGTGTATATCAATATTTTAATTTTTATTTCCATAATACATGTAATGTGGAGCATATTTCCCTATGCTTATTTGCTAGTATATATCTTCTTTGGTGATATATCATTATCGTTTTCCCAAATTAACTTCTCTTCTAAATTTCATGATAATAGTGTCTTTGGGGTTTTTTCTTTAATAGATTTGTTGCATAAGGATGTAAACCTAAACAATATATTATTTAATGTTGCCTATACCTAATTTCTATAAATGTAGTAATATCATAATTTTTTGAGAATTTGCTTTTTGTTTAATAGGCTCTTGAAATTCATTTTTAAAATCACATGCAGCTGTAGTCATTCATTTCCACTGCTACATAGTATTCTATTGCTTTTATACTTTATACTTTATTATTTATAATACTGACAAAGTTTGGGTTGTTTTGTTATTGCTTCTGTAATGAATATGATCTTGAATATCCCTTGATGCACATGGAAGGCTTTCTCTAGGTTATATACTTACAAACTGAATTGCTAGAAACCAGTGATGCACATATGCAAATGTATAATGAATGCCAAATTGTTTCCAGTATGGTTACTGATTCGCATATTCACCAATATTATATTAAATCCTATGTACAAAATCAAGTCTTTCTATAACTCAACTCACATCTTGTTAAAACTTCCTTTCCCATGTGTTTTAATGCTTTTCATGTTTAGTTACTGGGCTGTATTCTGGATCAGTAATACACAGTGTTTTTTAATTCATTTACACTTTCTTCACTTGGGATAAATGTATTGAGTAAACCTAACCATTGAATTACTACTGCTAATTATACACATATATAAATGTATTTTAGCACTTGAAGTTGCATTTAGTATATTTGGTTCCATTTCAGGTCTGCTTCTTCTTCTACTTTATCACTCTCACTGTGCCTCATTTTTATCATAAAAATCTTTATCTTGATTCTTTATCTTTATAGACTTCATGTGCACTAAATTGTCATTAATACCAAATAATTTGCCTCTTTTAAGATTTTTTTGTTTTTAATATGATCTCACAAAAGCAATTTTATACTATTTCCTCCATGCTAATAATCTTTGTTAGTTGCCTCTAAATATCTTTTCTCACATTTCTCTTAAGAATATATTATTATTATTATTATTCAGCAGCTCACTATATAAAATATTGCTAATTACATGTGTGCTGACATTTAAAAACTTTTAAAATCTGTTATAAACTATCCATTTCAACTTGGTTAACATAAATATAAAAATGAGCTTTCAGATACAGTACATTAAAATTTTTAAATTTAGAATTTGGTAACCATTTTCAGCTTTTCTAATACAGTGCTAAAGAGTTTAAAGTCATGACCTATTTAAAAATAAAACAAAACAGATTCATCCTAGCTCCTGTGTAGCAGAAGTGAGTGAGAATACTGAGGCCAGAGACCACCTTGGAACCTGCACACTCTTTTCATCCTCTCCAGGTGCCAATCTCTCTTGCTTCCAACTTTCACTCCAACGTTCTTCCTGGTTTCTGCACAGCAGAAGTGAACGAATGAACCAAGACCAGAGACTGCCTTGGAACCTCCACTCTCTCTCATTCACTACAGATTTCATCATTTTTTGACCCATACTTTCTTCCTCAGTTGAAACCTAGCACCTTAGCATCTGTTCTCTAGAATCTGGGAGGCATTTGAAATATCCAGTCCCAGCAACAAAAGTGCAGGTTACAGGGTGAGCAACAGGGAGACAGGGCTGCAAAAAGATCACAGATCACATCCTCCAGCATGCTTTTGAATGCTCAAAATTAACTAAGAAATTAGGAAAAAAACATATTCTCCATCAGATGACCAGAAGCCAGCACAGAGGCAAAAGAAACATGAGAAACCAAGAGAATATCTCTTCCCCAAGGGAAGGTAACAATTCCTCATCATCCACAGACAGTACAATGAAAGTGGAAATATCAGATAAACAGTTCAGAATATCCAGTAACAAAACTAAGTGAGATGCAAGAGAAAAGAGACAGTGAGAAGATGTAAGAGTAAAGAGACAATAAACTACAGGATATGAGGAAGTCCATTCACAATTTGAGAGAAGTAATAGACATCATAGAAAAGAATCAAACGGAACTGTTAGAGATGAAGACTATAATACAGGAAATCAAAACCTCTCTTGAAAGTATTAAAAGCAGATTAGATCATGCAGAAGATTGAATCTCAGATGCAGAAGACATCTGAGAATCTCTGACCTGTGGGGGAGGGGGAACACCAAAAGACAGAGAAAATATCAATAAATAAATAAATAAATGAGGACAATATACAAGAAATGCTAGATTCCATTAAACCTCCAAATATCTGAATAACTGGTATTCTAAAAGGTGAAGAACTTATTAAGGGCATTGGAAATCTATTTCATGAAATACTGGAAGAAAACTTTTGAAGCTGTAAGAAACATTCAAACATCTAGACACATGAAATACAAAGAACCTTACATAGAATCAACCCAAGAAGATCTTCTCCAAGGCACATCATAGCCAAATTAGCCAAAACCACAGACAAAGACAAGATACTAAAACTGGCAAGAGAAAAACATCATGTTACTTACAAAGGTTATCCTATCAGGTTAACATTAGACCTTTCATCAGAAATACTGCAAGCAAAGAAAGAATAGGAAATGTATTAACATTGAATTAAAAACAATTTCAACCAAGATTACTATACCTGGCAGGATTATCCTTCATATGGAAAGAAAAAATACAAACATTCTCAGATAAACAAAGCCTGAAAAAAATTACCAACTCCACATCAGCTCTTCAAGAGGTTCTGAAGGGAGTGCTATACCAAGAAAACTAAAGACAGACAGAATGAAAAAAGAGAACAAAAAACAACCAAGAAAATGGCCAACTTAGCAATAGGTAAAAGTCCAGAAGTACCAATAATACATTGAACATTAATGGTTTAAATATTCCAATCAAGAGACACAGACTGGCTGAACGGATTAAAAATACACACACACACACACACACAGAAATATTCCATCTGCTGCCTTCAGAAAACTCACCTCATGGATAAACACATACATAGACTAAAAGTGAAAGGTTGGAAAAAGGTATTCCATGCAAACAGACATCAAAAAAGGGCTGCAGTCGCAAAACTGATTTCAGACAAAATGGGCTTCAAGACAAAAACTGTAGGAGACAAAGAAGGGCATTATGTAGTAGTAAAAGGGCTAATTCATTAAGAAGACATAACACTTATAAATATCTATGCACCCAATTCTAAAGCACCCAAATATGTGAAGTAAAGACTGCTATATCTAAAAGGAGAGACAGATTGAAACATACTAATTGTTAGAATTTTCAACACCCCATTATCTTCTTGAAACAGATTCAGGAGACAAAAAATTAGCAAAGAGATTCAAAAACCTAAACAATACTATAAATCTTATGGACCTGACAGACATATATAGAATTTTCCACCCCAAAACCACAAAATATACATTTTCTCACCCATGCCTGGTACCTTCTTGAAGATTGACCACATGATAGGGCACAAACAAGCCGTTACAGATTCAAAGACATAGATACTATATACAGCATTTTCTCTGACCATGATAGAATTAAGTTTTACATCAATTTTAGGAAAAGTTAAAATTTTTAAAATACATAATATATGAAAATTAAATAGCCTACTCTTGAATGACTTCTCATCTACCACAGAGATTAAGATTGAAATAAAAAGATTTACGGATAAAAATGATGAGTGCATGACTTTTCATAATCTATGAGACACCACAAAAGCAGTCGTAAGAGAGAAATTCACAGAATTAGTCTACATAAGAAAAAGATGGAAAGGTGGTAAATGGACAACCTGACATCATACCTCATCATGCCTCAAACAAAAATACAAAAAATATCAGGAGAAAAGAAATAATAAATATTTGGGAACCAGAAGTTAGCATATTGGCTATGTCACTGGACTCCCATGTAGTCGACCGCGGTTCACGTCCCGCACCCAGTGGCTTAAAACTCGCACCGGGCACTTGTGCGTGTGTGCCTAAGATCCCAAGAGGAGAATGGAGGAGAAGGTATTGTGGCGTGGCCAACTCACCTGGGGGGTGAGTTTCACTTTCTGTCTCTCTCTCTCTCTCTATCTGTCTGGCAAGCACACACACTATATAGCAAAAACCTCTCAAAAACTTTAAAAAAAATATTTGAGCAGAAATGAATGAAGTAGAAAATAAATAAACTACACAGAAAATAAATGAAAACAAAAGTTGGTTCTTTGAAAAGGTAAACAAGATTGACACATCACTAGCTAGATAAATTAAGAAGAGAGAAAGGAACCAGATAAATCAAATTCTCAATTAAACAGGCAATACTACAAGATATAATAGAAATACAAAACATCATTAGAGGATACTATGAGTGACTATACACAAATGAACAAAACTTGGATGACATAGACAAATTCTTGGACATATATATTCTACCAATATTGACTTGAAAAGACATAGAAAGCCTGAATAGACAAGTAACAAGCAATGAGAGTGAATCAGTAATAAATAAACTCTCAACGAAAAAGCCCAGGTCCTGATGGCTTCACTTCTGATTTCTAAAAAACATTTAAAGATGAGATAGTCCCCATTCTACTCAAATTATTTCTAAAGGTCAAAAAGGAAGGAACCCTCCCAAAATTATTTTGTGAAGCCTCTATCACTCTCTTTCCAGAAACAGATAAGAATATGATAAGAAAGAAAAACTACAGGTCAATATGTCAGATGAATATAGATGCAAAAATTCTCAACAACATACTATCAAACCATATCCAACACTATATAAAAAAGATTATTCATCATGACAAGGTAGGATTTATTCCAGGTATGCAAGGGTTGTTCAACATACACAAATCATAAACGTGATACATCATATTAACAAAAAGAAAGATTAAAAACATGATCATTTCAACTGATGCAGAAAATGCCCTTGACAAAATGAAATCCCCCTTCATGATTAAGATGCAGCAAAATCGGCATAAGAGCCATCTATGAAAACCTATAGCTAACATTATATTAAATAGGGAAAAGTTAAAAACTAGTACAAGACAAGGATGCCCACTTTCTCCACTCCTTTTCAACATATAGCTGGAAGTCCTAGCCAATGAAATCAAACAAGAGAATGAAATTAACAGCATTCAAAAAGGGAAAAAAGAGTTGAATTTATTTGCAGATGAGATGATTGCATACATAGATGACCCAATGATATCCACAAAGAAACTTCTTGGAGTAATAAATGAATACAGTAAAGTGGCAGGAAATAAAATCAACTTACAAAAATCTAGCATTTCTATATACAAACGACAATTAGACAGAAACAAAACTGAAGAAAGTAATTCCATTTACCATAGCCACAAAAAATATAAGATACCTAGGAATAAATCTAACCAAGGAAGTCAAAGACCTCCACAAGAAAAATATGAAAATCTTAAAAAGGAAACTGAAAATGACACAAAAAAAGTGGAAGGACATTCAGTGTTTCTGGATTGGGAAATATAATCAAAATGACAATTCTACCCAAATTAATCTACATATTCAATGCAATCTCTTATAAAAAATACCAGAGACATTCTTCACAGATCTAGAAAAGACAATCATAGAATTTGTCTGGAATCATAAAAGACCCCATACTGCCAAAGCAATCCTATGCAAGAAGAGAAGATATTCTGAAATACATATTTCAGTTTTCATAGGAATACTATTGCATCTGTTTGTGAAAGACTCAAGGAGTAATCTTCCTTTCAAACTTTCACAACATGTTCATTGATTAATTGGATCATTAGTATGACAAGTAATTTATAATATCAGTTATGCTCAAATGCATAACTTAATATCTTCATGCTCATATTACATTTTAATATGGTGGAATAGAAATGACATACTTTTTGCCTATGCTAAAAACTTTATTAAAATCCCACATGATTACATTCCTTTGTCTAAGTAAAGGCACTAAGAAATAGTCACTGTCTTATATTATGATGTATCTGATTATCACTGAAGTTGTTCTGCCATACAATGAAATAAGAAAATTACATATTAAAACACTTAATATTCTTCTTCATGGTTTCAAATGTGTGGCCATGGCAAACACTAGTATTTCTGTTAGAAAATTTACCATATTTTCCCTATGACCAAATTACTTCTGACAGGAGAGGTGAGTTACTCATTAAAGCCCAAAGTTTTCAAATAGGCTGATCAGATTTAATTTAGATAACATCAATTCTGAGACAATTATCAAATGTTCTTCTAAGGTGATTATAAAAATCAAATATTTTACTCATGATAACTAGCAGGTTTAACAAAAGTCGGAGTTAAAATAATTGTGAAAATAAATTTCCATTGACATACCTAAACTTAACAGATTAGGCGCTGTCTATGGAAAAAGGCATTCACTAATGAATATATCAAGGATTTGTACTTAAATATGTAGCTTTATATTTTAGAATTCTGCCTCATACTTGGACATGTTAGTATGAGATTGAGCTGCCATCTCCACTGGAGTTTCAGGGACTGAAACAGGAGACATTCTGTGTGCCAGTACTAGACTACTGTATCATGACCATGGACATGTTTGTATATTGCTGTCCCATGTTATCTATTCTCGGCATCATTGCATACAATAAATCTTCACCTTCAGAGACTCTAAAATGCGTTATATAGCTTCTCTTTAAAATATACTATCACTGCTTCCTATAAAACAAGCTTGCTTGTAAAACCCAAATGTTTCAGCAACAAAAGACTTCCTGCCAAATAATGTGTAACCAAGAAAAAAAGTAATTGACTTTACTAGCAATGCAATGAGCCTTAGATGAATTGTATTTATATAAAAGCATATGAATCTCCTTCTTTTAAACACATTTACCAAGTTAAGTTTGTTGTGAAAAAAATGCCTTTATTCTGATGAATTGGAAGACTTTTCCTATTCAAACAGAAAGTTATCTAATATTTACAAAGAGAATTTTATTCCACTCTGAACTTTTAAGAATGCCCTTATTTTGACACCATCTGACTGCATGATTATGTAAAGGTGCAATTGAGTCTATTATCGATTCCTACTCCTCTAAGGCTTAGAAATGTCATGAACATTACTATGATTAATAATAAGTAAAGTCCCCTCTACTAGTTCTGGAGAATATTTTTTCTCGCTTAATCTCGTAATCTGTCACCAGGTTCACTGAGAAAGGGCAAGCTTTCACCTAAGTGCCCTTTTTTCAATCTTACTGACTTCTTTTTTTATAAATCTTGGCTAACATTACCATTGTGCAAACTTTCCCTTTAGAGATAACAAGCAACAGGCTTAACAACAGACGTGTAATTTTAAAAATGTGGTTCACTTCCTACAACTAGTACAGTGTTCTGTATTTAAAAGATAAGCCAACTGCCTCTCCCCCATCAAAAAAAAAAAATAAAAACATTCTTCAAAAACGCAGGCACCCATCACTAAACAATATTTAATTTACACCTAGCCTCATCATGCTGCTGTTGCTCATTACAGATTAAATGACCTAGTATTGGAGAAAGTCCATAACTATGTTTTAAAAGTTCTATTCTCTGACCACCAGATATAGAACAAGTTTTAAACATGCCTTCCTGGAATGGTGAGACAGAATAAAGATTCTTAAGACATTTTCCAGATATAAGAGAGGTTAACTCTTATGGCCACGTATGTAAATATTAGAAATGGCTAGAAGTGAATTGAATCATTTTTTTTCTCCCTTAAGAGCCAACTATTATAACCTGTGACATTTTTCGGTACTCAAAAGGGGCATATTTTTGATGTATTGACACTGATGTCTTAGGTTACATTAAATCAGTAGGTCATGTAATGAAATTCAGAGTAGATTATAGTCTTTATATAGCAAGTGTTGGATTAGGAGTTGCTAATATTTCCTAATAGATATTTTAAGGCAAAAAGTGGGATGGTAGTTGGCACTTGGCAATGCTCAAGATTTTCTTTTGAAGTCAGAAATATTGACAAGGTTGGGACCAGCAGTTGGCATAATGGCTATGTTGCTGGACACCCATATAGTGGACCACAGTTCGAGTACTGGACCCAGTGGCTTAAACCTGCGCATGTGCGTGCGTGCCCATGATCCCGAGAGAAGAATGGAGGAGAAGGGATTGCGGCGTGACCATCCCCCCTGACAGGTGATTTCTCGCTCTCTATCTCTCTGTCTCTCTCTGTCTTTCTGGCAAGCACACGTGCCCTATAGCAAGAACCTCTTCAAAAAGTAATTAATTAATTAATTAATTTTAAAAAAAGAAATATTGACAAAGTTTTTGGATGCCAGTGTTGTTTTGAACTTTTTTTTAAAGGATTATTTAATCTTATCTATTATTATTGTTATTTTAAAACTTTGCTATAGGACATATACATTCACGAGAGAGATAAAGTGAGAAAGCAAGCTGCCAGGTCCAGGACTCAAACCATAATTGGCGTATGTGAGTCCAGCCTTGGTCCCTATTTGAACTTTGAACATATGTAGTCATGAAAAGGAAAGCTGATTCAGATCATTTTTAAGAGAGAAAAATGTGAAAGCAAATGGTTTCAACATAACAAATATTCTCAGCAGTTCAGGCCTTTGTGTCTTATAGTCAATAGTGATGTTTTAGTCACATAAAAACATTTTATCACTTTTCTTGACTAAACTAATTTAGACATTTTAAAATAAAGGTGATTATAAGTGTTAATCTCTATAATGAATTCAGAGATAATTTGCCGCTGAGAATCATCAGTCACAGGTGGTAATTTACTTCCACTGGATTTGATGACTTTGAATCCTCGGTATTTCACTAACAATATTTTAACAAAAGTCGGAGGAGTGACCTAAACTCACTACAGAAGAACAGTTCAAAAATGAGAAGATATTAGGTTCTAGAAAGGAAATACATCACATCACAATAGACTAATTACAGTGTAGAAATAGTTAAAAAAAAAAATTGCAAACTGGAGTGATTCTTTATCAGCCCTAAACACAAAGGACTTCAAGATTTTTCATACTACTAGTGATGTACAGACGAAAATTAGTAGATGTTATAGTCTGTGCCCATCCATGTCTTAGGTTTGAATGGAAGTTGGGTAGCACGAACGTTGAAATCAAATTTTGCCCTGGCTGTGTCATTCAGATTATTGTAAGTTTGATGAAGTAACTTGCCCATGTTGTCCCAAAACTTAGTTTTCTCATCTATAAATGTGCAATAATATTGGACCAGCATACAGAGTGGTAATTACTGTGACTGGAACCCCATGTCCAACTGTATGATTGGAATCCTGAATCTGGCAGTGGGCATGAGATATGAAGGAGAAGGGATTTTATCATAGCCAGTCACTGTGTATGTGTGTGGGGGAGTGCTTCTTTATTTTTCCTCTCTCTCTCTCTCTCTCTCATCTCTCTGGTGCATGTGTGTGCTCTATAGCAAATTTTAAAAAAATGTATTACTTCATTAAGTGAAAGATTTCTTTTTTTTTTCTGACAGAGGGTATATATGCAAATCAGAGGGAGTCAGAGAGACAGAAAGAGAGGACAGAGAAAGCACTCCAATGGGGCATGGTCACACTGCAATCTTTTCTCTTCACTCTCTCCATCCTGTTGGAGAGTTTTTGAGCCCACATGCACATGGCATGATTTTCAAGCTGCTGGGGCTAGGATTCAAACCGTGGTTAGTCATGTAGGATCATGCTCCCTTAACCATCAGGCCAAAGGGATAGCCAATGAAGGTCTCAATATAATAGTATATCAGAAACATTTTAAAAATTAGGTTATACATTTATATTCATTTGACTTATTACTGCTATTTATATTGGAATTGTCAATTCAATACTTTCTTCAATAATGTTAAACATGCATACAGATACAGTTTTCCCAAAAGGAATTATTAAAAACTATACTTACTTTCCACATATTTTAAGCTAACATCTAAATTTTTTCATGTGAAATATATTAAATTATGGCATTATTTAAACATTGATACTAATCAAGTATAAGTACTATAGCAAGTTGATAATGCAGTCATTTGTTTAAAAATAAATGACAGGGTCTAGTCACAGTGGTATATAGGCAGTAAAACTCAGAAGGCTGGATGCTTTATGGAAAGTCTGGGTTCAGTTCCTGGGTCAACCTGAACATGCCAGGCAAGGTTGTGCAAACCTGTAACCCTAGCTAATTGGAAGGCTGGGGCAGGAGAATTGCACACAGAATACCCTGTTAAAATACCTATCTCGGTCTCTCTGTCTGTCTAAAAGTGAAAAAGATTTAAAACAAACACATATACTATTATTTAGTAGTAGAAATTTTATATTGTGTTTTTGTTTCTTTAAACTTGTATTTCCATTTCCATTCTACAACACAAATTTACCTGCATGCAATATGGCTATGTTATTGAAGGTTTCGCTATTGAACATTTTATCATACTTTTATAATAATATTTTGTTTAAAAACTTAAGTTTCTATGATTGTAAGTCCCTATGCACAGTCAGATAGAGTTTTTTCTTGTTTGTTCATTTATGTGTTTCTTCTACGAGCAAGACAGAGAGAAAGAACAATGAGATAGTGGCCCAAACCAGGGTCTTGATGTGAAGATCCACTTTCAGCCAGACCCAAATTATGGATACACACATACCCAGCTTATGCAGGAAGGTCTCCAGAGGAGAACCTGGAACCTTCCCATGTGGGTCAACTTCACAGTGCTGCATTTCACCACTGTGCCACCATATGGACCCTCAAGACTGAGTTTTGTTTTCATTTTTTTTTTTCAAGAGATTTTTGCTATAGGGCACATGTGCTCACTGGAGAGACAGAGAAAGACAAAGAGCCAAAAGTGAGGAATCACCTCCCCAGGAGGTTACTTTTTTCTTCTCCTCCATTCTTCTCTCAGGATTTTAAGCATGCACACACATGTACTCAGCATGAGTTTCAAGTCACTGGGTCTCAGACTCTATCCACAGATGGTCAAGTGGGAGTCCAGCACCTTAACTACTATGCCACCTGATAGCCCCCAAGTTCGAATTTTATTACAATGATTAGTAATAGACAATTCATTTAAAACAGTAATGTATTATAAATATGATTCAATAAAGTAAAATTCATTTGAAATCCTTTTTTAAAAAAGTTTTAAGTAAGATAATTGTGGTTGATGATCTTGAAGCAATTGTAGAAATATTCCTTTATTTGCCATTCTGGACATTTTTATACATCAGACCTATCATTAATATGTTTTGAGATTCTTATGCTCTTTTTAAGGGTCATTGTTAAAGTGGAGATGGGAAAGGAAAGCCTGCAAGATGACATTTCAGACCAACCAGTTTATAATAAGTTACACATAAAATTTAAGGATCCGGTGTCTAATTTCTTTAAAATTATTAATAATGTAAGATCCCCTTTGATTAAACCTAAGTATTGCGAAGGGTAGAAATTAGAAAAACGTTTTCTTCACTGTCACTTTCTAAGAACATGAAAACTCTCACACTTTGTTGATTCTGAATAGCCAATCTGTCCAACCTGTTTTCATCCATAAGACAAACTGTCTCAGCTATCATTGAAATGGAATATAACTCAGGAAAGGTTAAGTAAATAAAAATAAATCCAAACAAAGTATTACCCAGTCAGATCAGTTGTGGAGGGCATATTTCGTATTTTCAAGGCCTGGACATTCTCTCCAATTTTCCCTAGTCAAAGGGTTTTAGGTCTCTGAAATACAGGGTTATAAAGAGCCACCATTATAATTAACAAGAAAATAATACTTATTGAACAACCCACCCTATGGGTGGCCTAGCAAGAGGCTCCAAGGCTTTTGAGCTTTTAATCAATCGAAAGAGCCAGTTCTTTAACAGGCAGATTTGGCATGGAGACCAAAGAGCAGCCTGGGGCAGAGAAGTCTGGCAACCTCATGGCAAAGACCTCTGCAGCAATTTATAGTTTTATTATATTATAAGATGAGATTGAATTTAGAATCTCTTATATCTAAAGAGAATATTTGTAGTGGTTTGTTTGGGGTGTGATTATTTGTATAGCTTGGTCAGAATTTGGATTCAGTCACCTTTGCCAAGGGTCAAGAAGTAACTGTTGTGAAATTCCAAGTGTTTCAGAGCTTTGTCCTCTTCTAAACCTTCCACTCACCCTAATTAAAGGTAGTTTATGTTCTTTCATGTGTGTTGTTGCTTTAAATTGAAAGATCTGGGGGTGAAATACAGGAGAATGAGAGATCACCTAGACCAACACTGTCATTTCAGAAAGGATAAAACAGTGAAACTGTGCCATTTCTAAGATCATGCACGAACAGCTGAATTTAGAACCCGCTATTTCAGTTCAGTAATTCTCCGCTGTCTTATTCTTAAGGCAGTTGTTCTCCAAGTACTGTCCCCAGAAAAGTAGCAGCAAAATCATCTGGGAACTTAGAAACGTGAATTTTCTTGCCCCACCCCAAACTTAGTGGGTCAGAAACTCTGGGTCCAAGACCTAGCAATCTTTATTTTTAACAAAGTTTCAAGTAATTCTGATACAGCATAACTGAGATTGTTATTTTGGAGAATAGATACCAAAATTAATACAGTGATGTCTTGTAAGCCCTAAGTTTTGGTACTCGGAGGCAGAGGCTATGTTCTGGCACCATCTTGTGCAAAGTATAAGTCATGTCATATACTAAGAAAACTTTGACCTTCAACTTACAAATATAAGTTTGTAATTCCACTTCTCAATTATTTTTTCAATTACTCTATTGTCTTGGTAAAACAAAATTGCAGAATTTGAATTTTAACATGGCTTCTTATATTTATTAAAGGGCTATAGGGCTATGTGAAGAAGAAATTATGTGAACAAATAGAACTAGAAGCCAAAGAAATACTGTACCTCAAGTCTTTTCTTTCTTTCTTTCTTTACTTTTTGGTTGTTTTTTGTTTTTGTTTGTTTGTTTGGTTGGTTTTAGTTTTGCTATAGGGTACATAGGTTCACTAGAGAAATACAGAGATAAAGAAAGAGAGGGAAGTGAGAAATCACCCCTGGAGGGGTGGGAGGATGGCCATGCCACAATCCCTTCTCCTCCATTCTGTTCTTGAGATTTTGGGCATACTTGCACACATACCCAGTGTGTTTTTCAAGCCACCAAGTCAGGAACTCAAACTGTAAAGTCCGCTGTGGTGAATACGGAGTCTTAACCTCCACACCACATCTTGGTCCCATCAACTCTTAATCAGCAAGCATAATAGGTTATATTTTTAAATGCTTTTTTTTAGTATAATTTATTCATTGAGAGAGACACACTGGAAGGAGAAAGAGGTACCCTTGACAGGATCTTGCAACACTGCGATCTTACTCCTAGCCTCTCAGCTAACCTGGATTGTGGGCATGTGTGGACATCCCCATTGTGTTTGGTCTATGTGGGCTCCAAACCCAGGCTTCTCAAGTGGATCCAGTATCTTGCAACAGCACCCTACCACCTGTGCCAATACAGCTGGGCCCAGATTACCGTTTATATATAACACAACCAGATTGACACCCCTACCTCCAGTCCTTCAGGAAGGGGGTCTTCAACTCAAAGTAAAATGCATTTCAAAAGTAATTTTAAAAAAGAGTTGAGGTTCAGAGCGTCTTTGCCTTCTAGTTGTTTATTCACATAATTTCTTCTTCACATAGACCTTTAATAAACATAAAAGGCAATATTAACTGATGATGTATATATTTATGCTATTTGTATATATTCAGTAATTTCCAAATAGCATAAATTAACATTTTTAAGATTAATTGTACATTTGAAAACAAAGAGAGTTATAATGACCATTCAAAAAAAAGAAAGGGGAGTGTGATATTGAAGTTTTACAAAGGCATCCTGATGTTAGAATTAAATTTTTAACCTTTAGAACATGTGACATAAAGTAAGCTTGATTATAGAGGAGCTGATTTCTTTATTAAAATCCAATAAATATATGTATGCTAGTAAGAGAACAGAGGTAAGTAGTTTCAGAGATGGACAGTTGTTTACATAAAGTGTAATAATCTCTCCTATTATAACTGTAATGAGATATGTAATCCAATAGAAGATTTAAGTTTTTGTTTTCAAATGCTTACTTAATTTATGGTATTATTCTTGCTGCTCAAAACTGTCGTAACATCACTTCATAAAACAAGCTAAAATGAGTACATAATACAAGCAGGCTAACAGTACATTAAAAGGGATATTTACATACAACATTTAACTGTTTTGTTTAACCAAAAATGATTAATTTTGAAACATGTAATCAAATGAGTAAATTACGTACACATGCCTTTAAGAATTATTATCATTTTCTTCCTAAGGAATGAACACTTTCATGTACCTTGCTGATTCTTATCTATTTTTATTACTCAATAAATTTAAGGACACATAAAGAAAAAAATGAATACTGGCTCTTTAGATGTCTTTCCCATATGCTTCCAATATACAATTTGGAAGGCAAAAGGGTAGTTGTAGCTAAATTACTGAATATATTTTCTTGTAATAAAAAGAAAAGTGCCTTTGTAGAAATGCTGTGGAATTTTCCTATATTCTGATACAGCATAACTGAGATTGTTATTTTGGAGAATAGATACCAAAATTAATACAGTGATGTCTTGTAAGCCCTAAGTTTTGGTACTCGGAGGCAGAGGCTATGTTCTGGCACCATCTTGTGCAAAGTATAAGTCATGTCATATACTAAGAAAACTTTGACCTTCAACTTACAAATATAAGTTTGTAATTCCACTTCTCAATTATTTTTTCAATTACTCTATTGTCTTGGTAAAACAAAATTGCAGAATTTGAATTTTAACATGGCTTCTTATATTTATTAAAGGGCTATAGGGCTATGTGAAGAAGAAATTATGTGAACAAATAGAACTAGAAGCCAAAGAAATACTGTACCTCAAGTCTTTTCTTTCTTTCTTTCTTTACTTTTTGGTTGTTTTTTGTTTTTGTTTGTTTGTTTGGTTGGTTTTAGTTTTGCTATAGGGTACATAGGTTCACTAGAGAAATACAGAGATAAAGAAAGAGAGGGAAGTGAGAAATCACCCCTGGAGGGGTGGGAGGATGGCCATGCCACAATCCCTTCTCCTCCATTCTGTTCTTGAGATTTTGGGCATACTTGCACACATACCCAGTGTGTTTTTCAAGCCACCAAGTCAGGAACTCAAACTGTAAAGTCCGCTGTGGTGAATACGGAGTCTTAACCTCCACACCACATCTTGGTCCCATCAACTCTTAATCAGCAAGCATAATAGGTTATATTTTTAAATGCTTTTTTTTAGTATAATTTATTCATTGAGAGAGACACACTGGAAGGAGAAAGAGGTACCCTTGACAGGATCTTGCAACACTGCGATCTTACTCCTAGCCTCTCAGCTAACCTGGATTGTGGGCATGTGTGGACATCCCCATTGTGTTTGGTCTATGTGGGCTCCAAACCCAGGCTTCTCAAGTGGATCCAGTATCTTGCAACAGCACCCTACCACCTGTGCCAATACAGCTGGGCCCAGATTACCGTTTATATATAACACAACCAGATTGACACCCCTACCTCCAGTCCTTCAGGAAGGGGGTCTTCAACTCAAAGTAAAATGCATTTCAAAAGTAATTTTAAAAAAGAGTTGAGGTTCAGAGCGTCTTTGCCTTCTAGTTGTTTATTCACATAATTTCTTCTTCACATAGACCTTTAATAAACATAAAAGGCAATATTAACTGATGATGTATATATTTATGCTATTTGTATATATTCAGTAATTTCCAAATAGCATAAATTAACATTTTTAAGATTAATTGTACATTTGAAAACAAAGAGAGTTATAATGACCATTCAAAAAAAAGAAAGGGGAGTGTGATATTGAAGTTTTACAAAGGCATACTGATGTTAGAATTAAATTTTTAACCTTTAGAACATGTGACATAAAGTAAGCTTGATTATAGAGGAGCTGATTTCTTTATTAAAATCCAATAAATATATGTATGCTAGTAAGAGAACAGAGGTAAGTAGTTTCAGAGATGGACAGTTGTTTACATAAAGTGTAATAATCTCTCCTATTATAACTGTAATGAGATATGTAATCCAATAGAAGATTTAAGTTTTTGTTTTCAAATGCTTACTTAATTTATGGTATTATTCTTGCTGCTCAAAACTGTCGTAACATCACTTCATAAAACAAGCTAAAATGAGTACATAATACAAGCAGGCTAACAGTACATTAAAAGGGATATTTACATACAACATTTAACTGTTTTGTTTAACCAAAAATGATTAATTTTGAAACATGTAATCAAATGAGTAAATTACGTACACATGCCTTTAAGAATTATTATCATTTTCTTCCTAAGGAATGAACACTTTCATGTACCTTGCTGATTCTTATCTATTTTTATTACTCAATAAATTTAAGGACACATAAAGAAAAAAATGAATACTGGCTCTTTAGATGTCTTTCCCATATGCTTCCAATATACAATTTGGAAGGCAAAAGGGTAGTTGTAGCTAAATTACTGAATATATTTTCTTGTAATAAAAAGAAAAGTGCCTTTGTAGAAATGCTGTGGAATTTTCCTATTAAACATGGTGGAATAATTTCTTACCATCTGTAGCATTCATTTAAAAATTGTAAACAGTGGTATATTTGCCATCTGTTTGAGAGACTTTTTATGATACTTTCAAATCTGTCATTCAGTGATATCACCAATTTTATCATCTAAGGATGATGCTTAAAACTATGATCAATGACATTTTTGGTAGCCAGGCATGTATGCTGTGGAAGTAAAGCAACAAAGGGCCATAAACATGGCCAGTAATAGCCATAATCGTTCTGTTAACACCAATAAAACAGTACAGAATAGCTATTTAAAAGCACTTAACATCTTGCTGAAGGTGAAGAGAAAAATGTCTGCTGAATGAGTGCTACATATCAGTTTCCACCAGGTAGCTATTAAACAGGTAAATTTCAATCCCAGCCTTTCCCACATCCTTGGAAATGTTTTGGAAGGTGATACTGCCCACAGCAATTTCCACCAGGCTTTCTACCCAGCCTAATGTTCCAAGACAATTAGTGAGTTTCTCCACATATTTGAGGAAGCAAAATATGAACTAATTAAAAGTTTACTGAATAGATAAAAATCAAAGTATATAGATATAGACTTTTATCTTCAAAAGAATGCCAGTGGGCCCACGAGAATTTCAGGTGGTGTAAACACTCAGATGTTCACAAAGTTTTCAAGGTTATGGTAATAGCTATTCTCATAAAATTAAGACACCAATCAGGTTATAAGACTTGCAATATCTAGACAAGAGCAAAAAAAAAGAAAAAAATCACTTCTTTATGCTACCACATTATTTTAAAAAGAAATTATTTTAAGGTTTATTTTTCCTTCAAATTAAAAATATCTAAAAAAATTTTGAGTAATAATTTATCACTTACTACATTTGGCCTAGCACAGGGAAGTATGAAATAAAAAGAAAACCTCAGTAGAACTGAGAACAGAACAGAGAGGAAGAAAGGTTATATTCTTAATGAATCTCACTGATAGTAAATAGAGCCACAGCCTGTATTGATTATTCTTCAAGTTAGTACCGAAACACCTAAATAGGTACTTTAGTTTATCTTGCCAGGTTCTGTTTAGAGATCTTTATAAAATGTCCTGTTAAAAATGCACTTTAGAGATTCCTTTATTTATTTATTTTTTTTTTTGGAGAGGTTTTCGCTATAGGGCGCATGCCCTCGCCAGACAGACAGAAAGTGAGAAATCACCCCTCAGGGGGGGATGGTCACCCCGCAATCCCTTTTCCTCCATTCTCCTCACAGGATCTTGGGCATGCACCCACACACGCCCGGCGTGAGTTTTAAGCCACCAGGCCCGGGACGCGAACTGCGGTCGACTATGTGGGAGTCCAGTGACACAGCCATTACGCTAACTGCTGGTTCCCAACTTTGGAGATTCCTGTAAGATATGCCTGAACTTTCCCTGGAGTCAATGACTGAGGTGTCTAAAGCACTTAAGAGACTCTAATTAAAGAATAGCATATTAACATTTAATGATGGTTGTATATCAGTATGATAGAGAGTAACTATGAAATTTAATTAATTGCACTAGAGATTAGTTCAGGAATGATCTGTACACAAAAAATGGAAAAAATTATACAACTAGAACAACAGCAGATGACACGTTGGTTAAGATGCTGGATTCCCACACAGCGGACTACAGTTTGAGTCCCAGACCCAGAAGCTCAAAAATCACACCAGGCATGCATGTTCATGCCCAAAATCTTAAGAGGAAAATAGAGAAGGAATTGCAGAATTGCCAGACCCCCTGAAGATGATGTCTCTTTCTCCCTCTGTTTCTCTCTTTCTCTTGCAAGTGTATATGCTTTATGGCAAAAACCTAAAAAAGAAAAAAAAAACACATATGAAGATAATGTCCTTAGTTAAAATAAGTTGTTTCTTTCATGTTGTGGCTATATGTTATTTTTATTAATAAAAACATAAATTTAAATAATTATTTCTATCTCCTCTCATCATCATGGGTTTTATAGTAGTTCCAGTTTTCCCAAACTCAGACAAATGGGCATATTTTCTGACAAGAGATCACTGATACAAATTTACCATCCCAGGGGGGAATGTCACTGAGGAAATTTAGCTCTCATAATTCAGTAATAAATTTATCAGAATATATCAATAGTTTATCTGGGAAAAGACACATGGGAGGTTTCTAGACATATCATTGTATTCCCAAACAGCCAGGAAAAACATGATACAATATTTATTGTGTAAAGGACTACAGTAAAATAGCTTGACATAAGGTAATGTACAAAAATTAACACTTTTCCTCTATAACAGAAAAGCAAAGAAATTATGAGAAAAATGTTAATTGCAATGAAAACAAGTACGTAAGACATGTAGGAATAGGTGTAAGAAGAAAATGCAATAGCCCAACACTTCTAGAAAAAGAATCTTCTGACCTTGGTATCCACTTAGAAATTAGGAAAATAACTGGACCCAGCCAGCATGTGCCCCTCCCACCAGGAAGGGAATGAATGCAAAAGTATCACCTAGAACAAGTCCAAAGAAAGACCATCCTGACTCAAATAAAAACCCCATGCAACACTTCTTCCTTGGCAACACATTTTCCAGAACCCCTCTCTCCTTTTTTTCCTTCCTTGCCTTGAATAAACTCGCTGCTTTGCAATACCTAAAAAAAAAAAAAGAAAAAGAAAAAGAAACACAGAAAAGAAAAAGAAAGAAAGACAGACAGACAGACAGACAGAAAGAAAGAAAGAAAGAAAAAAGAAAGAAGAAACAAAGAAAGAAAGAAAGAAAGAAAGAAAGAAAGAAAGAAAGAAAGAAAGAAAGAAAGAAAAAGGAAATAAAGAGAAAAGCCAAATACGTACCAAAGGACAAAAGTCTTGAAAGGAGATATATCATAGATTTGAATAAGTGACAAAGTGTAATAGGTTAAGCATATTTTAAAGCCTCTTTGAGAAAAACAAGAAGGGTGATACTAAAACCCTGTGAAAAATATTTAAGGCATAATAGCTCAGACATCATTGAATAGGATGAGAAATGAGAGGAATTTGGTCTATTAGCTACTTTAACATACAATAATTTAAAAACCATTGGTGTTAGTATAAGACCTGAGAATGGGACAAAATAAAGTAAATTGCCCCCAAATGGACATAAATATATGAATGATCTTCAAAAATTCACAGGAAATGCACATTAAGAAAAAGTATGCATGGATTTCAACTTTTGCACCAAAGTAACCTCTTATTTTAATTCTATTTCTCACCCGTACATTTTAAAGTTCCCTCGTGTGTGTGTGTGTGTATGTGTGTATGTCTGTGTGTAAGATATTTAAATAAAGGAAAATATTTAACTGATGATGCTGGAAAGGTTGTTCCATATTTATAGAAGAAATAATTGGGATAACTAAATCCTTGTAAGAAATACATAGAATAAATCTTTTATGGACATATTAAAGAACTAATATGTGGCATAGTGGTTAAGGGGCAGGGATCCCACGTGGTCAACCATGGTTGTATCTTGGATCCAGTGGGCTGAAACTCATACCAGGTGCATATGCATGTATGCCCAAAATCCTGAGAGGAGAATGGAGGAGAAGGGATTGCAGTGTGACCATCCCCACTTGTGGGGGTGGAGTCGGGGGTTAGGGTAGGGGTGGCTGTGATTTCTCACTTTCTCTCTGTCTCTCTGATGAATGTATGTGCACTTTAGCAAAAATCTCTAAAAAATAAAATTAAATTTGAAAGATGAAGCCATAGAAGGCCTATACCAAGGCTTAGACCAATGCTACAGGTAAGCAACTAAATGACCATTGAGGTAAAATTTTCTAAATATACAAAATAAATTATTAGATAATATTTTACAATTATAACACACTAAATGTAATACTTTTTTAAGTGAAATGAAAAACTGGTAAGCATATTTTCAAGAAGTATGCCAAAGCACTACTTTTCTTTATTGGATAAACAGCTTTAAAAAATAACCCAGAAAACACTGTAAAAAATAGTGCCAGTTAGAATGAAAAAAATAATTTACAGGGAAAAATAGAAAATAAACATGGAAAATGTTCAATTTAATTGGTAATTGAGTAAATGAATATTAAGACAACAATGAGAGAAGGTCTTTTTCTTATCACCTTTAACAGATTAAGGATTTTTTATGTTGCAATTTAGTAATTTCACTTGAAGCAACTTTCTTTAAGAAAATAAACTGATGTTCCAAAACTTACTACAGCATAAGTTAGAGAAAATTTCAACTCTTATGATGTTCAACACTAGAAGAATGAGATTAAAAATTATAGTACAAATACAGGATAAAAAGCACAGTAATTTAACATCTTGACCTAACACCCTGGCTGCACCTGTGATCTGAACTATTTAGGAGGCTGAATCAGGAGAACTGTAAATTCAAGGCCAACGTGGGCAACACAATGAGCCCTATTGCTAAAACTAAAATAAAGTAAAATAATTTTAATTTGGACTCTTCTTTCTTCTCTTCCTAAACCATTTCTCAAAATCATTAGGAGAGTCGGGCCAGTCTGTGTCATGTGGGTGAGCTGGTTAGACCCACATGGCCTCCTGTGCAGTTTGAGTCCCCAGATCCGGTAGCTTCTAAACCATATGCTTGTACATCCATGCCCCAAATCCCAAAGAGACAATGGAGATAAAAGGATTGCAGTGTGGCTATCTGTTGGGGTGGGGATAGGGGAATACTTTCTTACTTTCTCTCTCTCTCTCTCTCTCTGGTGAGCACATGTGCCCTACAGTAAAAATAAAATAAATCATTAGGCAGAATGAAAACATGTAGACATCTATGCCCTCAGGGGAGACTTGCAGATGCCCTGTGTGAAATATTGGGGACCAAGTACGACAGTGAGGACACTGTATTTGACATCACAGCCTAAACAGGGTAAGAGTGATACCCCCATAAGAATAGCCAGGAGGAGGTGTTAGAATTAGGGCAGAGTGAGCAGGAGGCAGAGTCCAAGTAGAGTGAGAAAGAAGCACACTCAAGACAGGTGTCCTGGTATGGGTTATTGGAGTCCCAGAAGAGTAAGAAAGATGTTTATGAAAGAGAAGCACCCTGGCACAAGACCAGGAACCTGGGGAAAGTGTAGAAGTCATCTACAGACAGGAAGTGGATGGGAAGTTTTTAAAACACAGACAGTATATCTGTGAATGAGAGTGAACATTGATTTCTTGCTAAAGGAGAAGGTATTGAATTTGGAAAGAGAGAAAAGTAGCATAAATCATGTGGTATTGTATTACATTGAGTCATGTGGTATTGTATTAGATTGAGCATGTTTTATAAACTCAGTTTTCAGTTTATAGAGAAATGTACCTACGTATATGTACGTATACACACACTGTGTGTGTGGAGGGCTCAAAAGAGAATGGAGGGAGAGAGAAGGAGGAATAAAGTGGAGAGAGACAAAGGAAGGGTTTATTCATCTGTGTAAAAAGGATATTCTTATTGGTAGAAAGCACATAAGAAATTTAGAATGTAGAGGACTGCATGTGGCATGGTGATTAAGGGTGCTGGACTCCCACATGGCCGACTGTGGTTTGAGTCCTGGACCTGGAGTCTTGCTGTCTCTCTTTCTCTCTCTGTGTATCCCTCTCTGGTCAAATCAAAATAAATAAATAAATAATAAAGTTTAAAAACAAAATACTTCTCAAATAAATGAATAAATAAATTTAAATAAAATAATTCTTTAATAAAAAGAAATTTAGAATATAATAGGATACCAGGTTGGCAACTGTCTCTGTTTGTTTTAGATTACTACAGGGTGTGTGCACTCACCACAGAGACAGAGAAGAAGAGAGAGAGGAAGTGAGAAAGCACTTCCCTGGGGGTGACCACTATGCAATCCCTTCTCCTCCATTCTCCTCTTGGGATCCTGGGCATGCACACACACACACACACACACACACACACACACACACACACACATACACCCTGGAGTTTCTCTCCAGCTGCCAGATCTTGGACTTGAACCAAGCAATCAGCCATGTGGGATCCACTCACCTTAATCACCATGCCACCTGGCTGGCCTGGCAACTGACTTCTAAAAGATTACAGGATATATGCATATATCTGAATTGCCTTGGTGGTTGAGTTCACTGGATCCCAACTGTGCCAACAGTACAGTTTGAGTGCCTGATTCAGCAGCTTGAGAGACACATCAGCTGAACATGTGCACCCTCTGACAAATTTTGGAAATGATACAGGAAAGGCTAGATTATGGCACAATAGTAATGCAATTCTCTGTGATGGTGGACACACACGAGAAGGTCCCATGTTCCCATCCAGAGGACTCCCTGTGCATACACAGGACTGTGATCCAGACAGGCTGGGGCTAGAGGTGTATCTCTGCATGAGGATCCTATTAGGGGTCTCTGTTTCTCCCTCTCCTCCCTTTTTTTCTCTCCTAACCCTCCATTTCTGTCTCTAATGGAAAAAATAATTAAAAATTTAAAAAATACAGGAAAATTATTTTAACATATGTTTTAACATACTGCAGATTTTTATAACCTTGAGATTGTTTCAAAATGTTAAAAATGTAATTTGTAGTAGTATTTAACAGCTTAGGTAAAATACTGTATACATATAAACAAATTCATATATGTACTTGTGAGATTAGAAGTTTAAATGAGGGAGCTAGCCATAGCCTATTGGTTAAGAAAGCTGTATTCCATATGGCTGACCCCAGTTTGAATCTCAGTTCTGACAGCTTGAAAAACACAGTGGGAGCATTTGCACGTGTGTCCAAAGTCCTGATGGGATGGAGAAATGGAAGAGAAAGGATTGTGGCATGACCATGTCTCATTGGAAGTGCTTTCTTCCCCTCTTCCTCTCTCCCTCACTCCCTCCCTGTCTCTCTGATAAGTGCATGAATCCTCTGGAGGGGTTAAAAAAATGGAAAATGATGGAAGTGGTTTCTCACGTAAATAGGCAATGTTTCTGTTCTTCTATAAACTTATAACAATGAATGTTAAATAGCAATACTACATGCATTACCAGTAAAATATGGTGTTAGTTTATGAGGATGCTTCAAATTTTGCTTCACTGTACTTTAACAATGTAGGAGATGACTCTACAGACCAAACATTAGTAAGTACCACATTGAGGTTTTCATCATGTAGGCTAATGGATTTACCCAAGACTAAAGATGGGCACTTTTTTTTTTTAGAGAGATTTTTTTCACTGAGAGAGAGAGAGAGAAAGACAGACAGACAGACAGGGAGACAGAAAGCAAAAAGTCATCCACTAGGGGAATGGCCATACCAAAACCCCTTTTCCTATCGTCTTCTCTCCCAATCTTGGGCATGTGTGCACACGTGCCCTGCATGAGTTCTAAGCTGCTAGGTCCAGAAATCAAACTGTAGTGACTATATGGGAGTCCAGTAAAATAACCAGCACTTTCTATTTTTGACATACCAAGAAATTAACTAGAACTATAATAGAGAACAGTTTAGCTGCACAAACTTGGGTTCAGATAGGACTAGTTACACTTTCCCTTCATAGGACATACTGACAAGTAGGAAGAGGCAATCTCATTCCTCATATGAGTCCATAAAACCTGTATTATTGGTTTGTTGAAAGAATTAAATCTGGTAATAACTGGTATCTATCATATGATAAATATCCAATAAAACATAGTTATAAAGTATTATGACCTCTATATTAGTAAGGGAAGGCTAACTGTTGTACCAAACAACCCCAGTATTTCAGAGGTTAAACAAGAAACCAAAATTCTCATTTGCTTTACAATCTCAGGAACTCAGACTCCATTCACCCTCTCTTTGTCATTTACTAAGGTCTTAAAGTCCCTGAATGGAGTCTTTGCAACTAGTTGTCACATGAAAGACAAAAGAGCAAGTGGGAGTCAGAGTACGAACACTTCTGAGGTCTCCAGACTTTGGTGTTGACAGAAGTCCCATCTCTAGGGCAGCCTTTCCCTGGGGCTCTCGGGGCACCTGCCAGGCTGCTCCTGTGCTGGGATTAACTTCTGCCTCCACCTGGGCCTCCAACTGGACTTGACTAGACTTGGGTTTATAATGTACCTCATGTCATCCTAGCCCTGGCCTAGCAGTGTTGAGTTTATGTCTTTGACAAAAACACACTGTTGTACATCCACTGGTGTGCGTATTGGGGAAACATCGCATACAAGCAAGAATGTTATGGCCTCCGTGGTGAAAATTTTTCATGTCAGATACCGAGAACTCTTGCAGTCATTTATATTATCCTTTCTCTCCAGACAGAAGACACCAAAAAGTACAACCAAAGATCTCTTCATCTTAGGGATAAAGCCACTAATAACCCAAAATGTCTGTCATCATCAACTGAAGCATTTCAGACCAGTTCTATCACAACAAAATGCACAGTCTGTTCACCAAGGTTGAGGGCAAAGGAAATGGAATAAAGACACTTACAGTCATCATTGATGTTGCATAGGCACATAATCAGCCTCCAATTTATCCCACCAAATATTTTGGTTATGAGCTGGGAGCACAGACCCAGTTTGACATTAAGAATGGTGGTTACTTTGTCAGTGGCTCTCATGAGGCAAATAAGCTGCAAGACATGTTGGATGGATTCATTAAAAAATTTGTTCTCTGTTCTGAATGTGAGAATCCTGAAACCTAACTGCATGTAAATATAAAGAAGCAAAAATAGCTATTGACGCATGCTTGACATATATCATGGTCTCTGCACAGTCATTCCCAAAACCCAAATGAGAATAGTGACAGTGGTATAAGAAAGAAAGAAAAATAAAAGAATAGAAAAGACAAAGATAGGAAAATAGCTCCATATCTAGCAGTGAGACACCATCACCACCACCACTATCACTGCCATCAAATGAAATCAATCCTCCTCCACATACTGTGGAAAAGGAGGATGATGCGGGAGGAGGATACAAATGAGAAGTTCCAAATGTGCAGAATGGATGAAATCAGTGACCATGCAAAAGTTCTGACACTCAATGATGATTTGTAAAGAACTACTGAAGAGCAAGTCAATATCTTGTTTGATTTTGTTAAAAAAAAAAGATAGAAAGTATTATTGATTCATCTGACAAAGAAGTTGTTGCTCAAGCAGAGAGACTGGATGTAAAAGCCATGGGCCCTCTTGTTTTGATGGAAGCTCTTTTTTAGCAAGATTAGAGAACAAAATTAAGGGACCAGCAGATGGCATAATGGCTACATTGCTGAACTCCCAGGTAGTCAACCATGGTTTGAGTCCCAGCCCTGGTGGCTTAAACTCATCCAGGGCACATGTGCATGCAAGCCCAAGATCCCAAGAGGAGAATGAAGGAGAAGGGATTGCAGCGTGGCCATCCCCCCTAGGGGGTGATTTCTTGCTTTCTGTCTCTCTGTCCTGATGGGACCATGCAGACAACACAAGCTGGTAAAGAGGCTGCCTCCCATTCTAAGGCAAGGCCTGGACTGGGAAGAAACTGAGGCAAGGCCTGGTTTACAAGCCCTCTTTGTGTCATTTACTGGCCTGTAGTCAATTTCTCTGCTGTGCGTTTTACTGTTATTACAGTATCCTGCAAGGGTAAAATATCATCCCCAACCATTACAATAAAGCCAATTAGTGATCTTATAGGAATGTTGTTTTGAGGGCCAGGAAGTTTGAGACTCCCCCACCTGTCTGTTT
>NW_006198219.1:270479-274417 GCF_000334495.1 Tupaia belangeri chinensis
AAATTAACATATAGGTTAAGTTAGTATAAACCAAATTAGCATTAGAAGCATATGTAGACTAAGTTAGTTTAAGGCTAGTTTTATGTAAATAGCCCTTGTTAAAGCTACAGGCCAAAGTTAACTCACGCTAGGCAAAGTCAGCACATTCACCACATAACAGGGATCCAGAGATAAAACAAAAGAAGTCACTAATCAACAGACTCAGCAAATAAAATACTGGAACCCGTGAGTTCATAAGAAAGAAAAAGCCTGACTGGCAACAACAGAATAAACAAACCTGAAGGCTCCAGAGAAAGATTAACTATCTTATCTGGGAGATCTTATCTAAAGCAACAGGTAGTTTTCAACTACAAAGAGTTTCTCATCTATGTGCTGTTGACTATGAAAAACTGCTAATAAAACATCCTGTGTTGTTTCCTGAGCTACAAGATCATCTTCCTTTCCCATATGGGTAATAGACTCACCGTCTTTTGATGTAATATATAGATAGTCCATATATTAACTGTGTCTTTACTTAACAAGACAAGATTTCTATCTAGGCCATTGTAACCAGCAATGTTGCCGCCCTGGCCCAGGACTGAAGTTATCAAGCTGACCTGGGACTGCAAGCCCCCTCTTCAAAAGATCCTGTCTGGTAATCAAGACTGAAGAAGAAAATGCACCAGACAAATAGACTCCTTCATTCTGAGAACTGTGTTTGGCTTCACCTGTTCAAACAAGACAGACATCATGTTTTATGATCATTGTTCCTATGCTTTGCATTCCCTGTTTCATAGAGTAAATCTTTTATTTCCCCCAACCCCTCCTACTCCTGTAAGATCCCTCAATAAATACATGTGTTTAGTAGCCACTAGTGCGGCAGCCTGGAGCTGGCTCTGGCTGTGGCCAGCTGAAAACATGCTAAGAGGCAATGAGGTCTCAGTCTAATTTTTGTTTTTGATCACTCATGTCGCCTTCCTGTGTACAAGCCACCCACAACTGCCGAGGCTGGACCCCGGCACTGTCCCTTTTTGTCTTTCTGGTGAGCACATGCGCCTTATAGCAAAAACCTCTAAAAAAAAAAATTAAGAAATACTGGCGCCATTACCTAAGATTCTGCCCTAACAAGGGGAAAGTTCAGCAGTACCTTCTCCATGGTTTGGAGTGTGTGGTGGCAATGCATCAAATTCAGCTCCTCTCTAAGAGTCCGCACATCTTAAAGGAGATGTAAAATGCACAATGCAGATCTTTTAGAAGAGATCATCGTCAACTGGTTGGAAAAGGTCTCTAAAACATATGTTTCAAAAGAACTTGCCAAAGAGATTCATGTCAAAGCAGAATCATTTATAAAATACTTGAAGGAGGCAGAGGAAGAATCTTGTGGTGGTTAAGAAGAGGATGAAGATGAAAACACTGATATGGTGTACTCAGACTGACAGAGTTCTGAAAATCGAAACTGAAATCTGGCAAGGATGATGACATTGATATTGATGTCATTTAAAGAGATGGTTGCAACCTAGCTTAACAGTGTAATGCTCCAAAATGTTCTCCGTCATCAGCCAGAAGTGCAACATATATGTGCAAAAGCTAAAATAGATTTTTGAAACCTCATGCTATACCGTATACTAAAAAATCTTATTACTGTGAATGGTCTATAATTAAGCCCAGTGAGACATCTAGGGAGTCCATACACATGTCAGTGAGCAGATGTAGTTTGCTTATTTATAGCATGATTTCTTTTTCAAAAACTCATGGTGGACTCATTTGGGTCACATTTATAACAGTTATAAAAATAAAGATTTGATTTTGGTCATTCTTCAGATTTTTGGCTCTGAGTGACTTAAGTTAAAGTAATTGGCTCCTTTTTAGAATGTGACATCATTTAACCTGATAAATTTATGGAGCCTGTTAGATAATTGTCAGGTGCTGAGACTGCAAAGAAGTCTTCAGCAGAATGTAAACATCAGCTTATTCATAATTCCTTTATTCAGCCATTAAGAAATACAGTACTTTTTTTAGAGTTTTTTTTTTTTTTTTTTGCTATAAGGCATGTGCGCTCACCAGACAGAGACAGACAGAGAGATAGAAAGCGAGAAATCACCCCCCAGAGGGGATGGCCATGCCACAATCCCTTCTCCTCCATTCTCTTCTCGGGATCTTGGGCACGCATGCACATGCTCCCGGCATGAGTTTTAAGCCACCAGGTCCGGGACGCGAACCGTGGTTGACTATGTGGGAGTCCAGCAACATAGCCATTATGCTAACTGCTGGTCCCGAAATACAGTACTTTTAAGTTCCCTTTTTTAGATCCTCAAATTGGCATCTGGTAATGTATGTTCTTCCCATGCTAAGGAAGAGTATTTTAATTGAGAAGTAAAAATTACCTGAGTGTCCTATAAATAATTTTAAGAGAGAAAAGAAAAGGCATGTGGAAGACATATTCATTCTAATCATTTTGGAGAGTGTTACACATAATTTCAACTCATAGTCTATTGATAGAAACTAATCACACAACTCCACATTTTTGCAAAAAGATAGGGGAATTGTTCTACAGGTATGGCCAAGGTGAGAAAAAAACAGATCACATTGAGCAGTTATGGTCTTTGTTACAATCTTCTGTCATTCTGATCTCCATGCATCTCCTAACTTCTTCTTACATAGAGAACACATACATATCTTCCTGAAAATAGAGATCACCTTGCCCCACCAAGTCACTACACCAGTTAGAAGTCCAGAATTGTTGGGAAACAATCTTCTGTGATTGTTTAAGTTTGTGTTTCAGAGTGCCAGAAGTGTTTGTTCTTTAAACAAGTTGGGAAGATAGAAACAGAAGGGAACTTCTACAATGTCATGGAGGGGATGGAAAGGTGGCATGGTGATTAAGGCACTGGAATCCCACATGGCCAGCCATGATTGGAGTCCCAGACCCAGCAGCTTGAAAATAATGCTGGGCTCATGTGGGTGTATGCCCAAAATCCCAAAAGGAGAATGGAAAAGGAGGGATTGTAGGTAGCATGGCCATCCTTCTGAGGGATGATTTCTCACCTTTCTTCTGTTTTTCTCTGGCAATCACACATGTCCTATGGCAAAAACAAAACAAAATTGGGTTTCTTAAATTCAGATTGCTAGGCTGGAATGTAAACCTAATGCAGGTCCATAATCCACCTGGGACTCTCAGTGCTGTTCCTTGGGACATGGAAGTCAAGGGCAATCAATGTGAACATGAAGCTCATGCTATCTGCTATGCTATAAGTAATGAAATTCTTTGACTCATACTCATGTCTTCTATCTTTTGTCAGCATATATGAAGCTGTAAAAAACTATCATATTAACCTGAAAGGAGGGTAAAATAGGGTCAGGTGGTGGCACAGTGATAAAACAATTGGATCTTTATGGGAATATCCTGGGTTAGCATCCTAGGACATTCCTGAATGTTCAAGGTGCACACATGAGCCCATAGTCCAGGCTGGCTGAGTGAGACTGGGGGGTAGATCTCATCATGAATTCTCATCAGTCATTGAGTGAAGACTGCTCCAAATGGAACATTAATTTCCCAGGTAAAGGGAAAAGGAGTTAAGTAGAGTGCCTCTATCTATCCTAACATTCTATGATCTAATTTTGTTACAGTTCTTTTGGCAAATTGGAAATGTATTTACCAAGCTCACCCTTTTCTTATAGTTTTTTTAATAAATACAGCCAACTAAAGTAAACATGAATTATTTGCTTTGTTTTCTGATCTTTTTCAGTAGACCTAGAAACTGAACAAACACTTAGTTGAAGTCTGTCATTGAAATTATGGTGAGCAAAATATAATCAGACACTACCCCACCACTCAAAATAAAAATATTGAAAAAGTCAATGGTAAAGTGAACAAAACTTAGAAAAACAGTAACTAAAAAAAAAAAAAAAAAAAAAAAAAAAAAAAAACCCTTAGAGAAACACTTTAAAAAAAAAGGGTG
>NW_006198219.1:275494-319357 GCF_000334495.1 Tupaia belangeri chinensis
CAAAGGGAAAAGTAAAAAAAATTAAAAAAAAAAAACCCAAAAAAAAAAAAAAAAAAAAAGAAAGAAAGACAATCTAAATGGCCAATAAACAAAAAGATTCTCAAATTTACTAAAATTAGGAAATGCAAATTAAATTTAAAATGGAATACCTACCACAATGACCTATTATTGATAAGAATATAGTGAAAGAGGAGTCATGTGATCATTGTTTTTAGAGAGGTTTTTGCTATAGGAAGTGTGCACTTGCCAGAAAGACAGAGAGAGATAGAGAAATCGTAAGCAAGAAGTCACCCCCCCAGGCGGGATGACCACGCTGCAATCCCTTCTCTTCCATTCTCCTCTCAGGATCTTGGCATACATGCACATGTGCCTGGCGTGAGTTTAAGCCACCAGGTCCAGGACTCGAACTGTGGTCAACTACATGGGAGTCAAGAGACATAGCAATTACGCTAACTGCTGATCCCATATGATGATTTAGAAGAAATAAAAACACTTTAGAAAAGAATTAGACATTCTGAATTGCATTTAAAGAAGCATACTATCTCAGAACTCAGCAATTCACATATATAACCTGAAGAAAATTTTATCACTTTATAATAACAGTGTTTTTTTCTGGGTAGCTTCTGGGCTATTGACAGTTTTTAAATTTTTTCTGAGGTGATAAAACAGGCATATATATATATATATATACATACATATATATATATATTATTTTGTACCATGCATACTATCCACTTTTATGTAAGCATTTATTTTTAAATATGAAACATTAAAAATATTGGTCATATGGTCCAGCAGGTGGGATCGAGGTTAAGGCAGCTGGATCCCAGATGGCCAACTCCGCATTTGAGTCCTAGACCTGGAAGCTTAAAAATCATGCTCAGGGGACCAGCAGTTAGTGTAATGGCTATGTCACTGGACTCCCACGTACTCGACTGCAGTTTACGTCCTGGATCCGGTGGCTTAAAACTCGTGAAGGGCACATGTGCGTGGTGCCCAAGATCCCGAGAGGAGAGTGGAGAAGGGATTGCAGCATGGCCATCCCCCCTGGGGGGTGATTTCTCGCTTTTTCTCTCTCTCTCTGTCTCTCTCTGTCTGTCTGGCAAGCGAACGCACCCTATAGTGAAAACTCCTCAGAAAAAAAACAAAAATCATGCTCAGTAGGTGTGCATGCCCAAAATCCCAAGAGGAGAATGGAGTAGAAGTGATTGCCACATTGCCATTCTTTCTGGGGGTGATTTCCCACTTTCTCTCTCTGTGGCTCTCTTTCTCTCTCTCTGGCAAGATCTAAAAAAAGTAAATAAATAAAACTTTAAATATTGGTTATATAAAATATATAGATAGACACACATACATATATACAAAAGCCCATCATTATTTTTAAGTGTAATCTATAGTCAAATAGAGAAAATTCATGTTACTATCAATAAATGTAGAAAAATACATTGATAATGTTAAGAATTCACTTATTATAAAACCTATTTGTAAACATGAAGCAAAAATAATCATTCCTAAACCTATTGCGATTATTGAACAAAATCTTCCTGCAAATATCACATTTCAATAGTGAAATGTCCTTCCCTTAAAATTAGGTACTGAATGAGATAAATATACTTTCTATCACTGCTCATTTCAATAGCATACTGAAGGGCCTAATTAAGGAAATAAAACTATGGAAAATGAGGAATTTAAATTATCACATTTTTTATACTAGCAAAACAAAAAATATTTGCCTTTGGAGTAAGTCTAACAAATAATGTATACAAGTAAGTGAAGAAAATAATAACATTTTAATTAAAAACATCAAAGGAACACTAATAAACTAAGACAGAAACTACTATGTTTAACTATATAAAACTGCTGCTTTGGCAGGCCAAAAATAGTCAAATAGCAATCTCATATGATTCAACCTAACCATATGAAGTTCATTATCCATAAATCTGAAACCATATAATAAATTTGACATTTCTCCAGCATTAATTTATGTATTCTTTTGTGTCCAATCAATGTCCAACATAAGGTAATTCTAAAATCTATCCATTTTCCAGTAAAAATTTTTCTCAATATGAAGCTAAAAAAATATATCCTACTAGAAATTGCTACAAAATTATAAAAATAACAAAAATAAAATTAGTACATGAATAGACAACCAATGGAGCAGCATTAAAAAGTTTTGAAACAGGCTCCCTAGTTTTGCCAATCTTAATATAAATCTAATTGCCTCTATAAATCAACTGAGAGAAGAATGAGTTGTGCAATGAAGGGGAATTGGCCAAATTTGTATCTATTAATATTTATAAAAAGATAATTTTAGATCTCTTCACACTGGATACAACAATCAAATCCAGATAACAGAAATCTGAAAATATTAAAAAACAAGTTTCAAAATTAGAAGTAAATATAGAAGATTTTTGTGACATTAAGGTAGAAAAGGTCTGACTACACAAGATTTAAATAGCAAAACTCACAAAAGGAAAAGATTGATATATTTAAATCCTTCTGTTCATCAACCACACTATTATAAAAGTGTAATTAAAAGCCACTGATTTTAACATCAAAAACTGTCAAGGGATTTCTATGGAAAATAAATCAAATACTCTTACAAGTGAGGGGAAAAAATGCGACAAAATTAAAATTGAGCAAAAATTAAGTCCATGAATTTTAAGTGAGAGAGGCTCACATGAAGCATAAAAAGTAAGAACACATGCCCAACCTTATTTTAATATGACAAATATAAACTAAAAAATACCAAATCACCTATTGGCACAATCAGATTGACAAAATGTTAAACATTTTGTTTATTTCAGAGTAGTTTTGAATGTGGTGGAATGGGAACTGTTACACATGTAAAATACATAGAAAAGAAAAACTTGAATAGGAAAATGCTCAATTTGTTGATAAGAATTACTATTTTAGAAGTACCAAATAAGGAAAAACAAAACAGAGATGTATCTCTATTTTCTTGTTTATTTATGTCTTCCATGATCAGGAGAAATAAAGAGAGAGAGTGAAAAAGAGCCCTCAACAGTTCTTAATTAGCCAGCCCTGGATCATGGGCATACAGTCTAGAACCTCTCCCATGGATCACCCTCACAAAACAGTGATTTTTTTACCAAGTGCAACCAACCAGCCCCAGAATTGTGTCTTTGCTCTCCTTTTCTCGCCACATGACTCTGAACTCACACACCTGAGATGTTGCTTCTCGATAAACAGCATGTCATATTACCGAGCAATTTAAGTTGTTCTTTTAAAGAGTGGTAATTGTACTTTTTAAGGCACCAGACTACATATTCAATTACGTTCTAATCTAAAATGCAGTGTCCAAAAACACCTCACACAGTAGACTTTTTGAAAATGGAAGCTTATTATACAGTGAGATCACAGTCCAATTAACATTGAAAAGTGATATCATTTTAATCAACATTTTCCATCTGTCTATCAAAGGGATATGGTTATGAATGTGTGTGGGGAGGGGGGTTAAATATTAATGTGTGTGTGGTTGGCATCACTTCATCACATTGTTGAACTAAAAACAAAATCTTAAATCATATATATTCTGGGAAAAGGAAAAAATTAGATGGTTGGATAAAAGCCACCTCTCCTTGATGCCTAAGAACACCATTTAATGCTATCATCAGGGTCAAGATTGGCAGGAAGTGTCAGCAGAATAAGTCATGAGGGAAAATAAGTTCTAAATATCTATGTATACAAACCAAATTATATTTTTTGTATCAATTTCTTTGGCTTAATAATATGGTATGTTTTAGGAACTATACAGTATCTGGGTAAACTAAATAATAGTAAATATCTTTGTTAGGTAGACAAAGGAAGTAATTTTGGATCTATATTTTGCAAATCTGAAGGTTCAAAACATCTTCCCTAAGATGTGCAGAACAGTAAGGGACAGTGAATAATTCAAATAAGGTGCTGTGACAAAGATCAATATGATGACTGAGCAATTTAAGTATTTATACAATAAGATTATTTGGAAACATAAACATATGCTGGGATTGAAGCACAGGTGCTGATTGTCCAGATTATATCAAATGAAATGGCTTTAGTGATGCAGTTCAGGTGAATCAAAAGTCTTGGCAGGCAGTAAGTGTGTTAATAAATGGACTTTATATTTCTTAGTCTTTAAATCCCCTCAAATAAAAAAGGAGACAGTAAGAGCCAGGCTGGGAAAGACCATTAATATTCATTTCTGCATTTAATTTAGTGATAAACTAAGGAGAAAAAAAAAATCTATGAATCTTTGTTCTTTAAGTTGAGCAGTAATTTCATGTAACCTTCTCAGTACATTTTAGGTTTCTGACTTTCAAACTTTCAAATATATCTTTTTTACCACAACCCAAAATAATATGTTTTGCAAAATCCAATTCGTACACATTTGCACACACGCTACTGAAAACTAAAGCTTTCATGAAGTAATGCTTGCTTACAATGACAGAGAGCGATTCTGCTTTTGGTGTTTGCTGATGCTTTCATGTTCTCCTTTTCCCCTTTGTCTCTTACCCTACATCTGTGCAAACCAATTAGAAAGCTCCCTCTTTTGGAGTCAGGAGAGGTCTGAGATTTCAAACTGTCCCAGCCCAGTCAGGATGTGGAACTACTCTATATGGCCCTACTCCCTAATCACTATACAAACTCCAGGCCATCTTCTTTTGTGATTCCCTAATGCCATTATAAACTTGTTTGGGTTTTTTTTTTTTTTTTTTTTTTTTTTTTTTTTTTTTTTTTTTTTTTTTTTTTTTTTTTTTTTTTTTTTTTTTTTTTTTTTTTTTTTTGAGAGCTGTCCACTCTTCCCTAAAAGCCCTTTATTTGGGAAATGAATCTTTTCACCCTTTCTCGGTTCATGTGTGGATCATTAGACTCCACACCTGAAACAAATTTTGGGGCAATTTCACCTCTTCCGGGTGTCCACAATACTTTCCTAACCATGGATGATGAATTTAATATTTTCCATTCCACTGTTTTACTGATATTTCACTTAAAACTGATCATGATCCCTAAACTTATTTTATTGATTGTCCACATCAATTGAAAATCCTAGTTCAAAATAAAGCAAGTATAATAAAAATTCTGATCCTAAATGATATTTTAATCTTTTGATTCTTAATACAATTCTTTTTTCTTCTTTTTAGATATTTTTGTCTTAAGGTACATGTGCTCAACTGGAGATACAGAGAGAGAGAAACAGTGAGAGCAAGAATGAGAAATCACTCGCCAGGGGGATGACCACACTAAAATCTCTTCTCCTCCATTCTCTTCCCAGGATCTTGGGCATGCATGCACATGTGCCCGGTGTGATATTCAAGCCACGGGATCTGGGACTAGTACCATGGTCAACCATGTATATATCCATGGTTTATCCAGTGATATAACCACTACAAAACCTGATGGCCTCAACATATTGTATTTATGAAATAATAATAAGAGTTGGCATTTCAAGCATATTCCAAGAATGATATACTTAAGGATAGCAAGATTTCAGCTCTTCCTATCTCACTATTTATTTTATTTTACTTCACATTCAATCACTGTGTATAATTACAGCATACCAAATAAATTTTCGCATCATGAATACACTGTATACTGGTCTAGTCAAAGATATTACAATACATATTATCATAAACAGTTTTCCATTTTTTTTGTCCCTTAAATCTTTTACTTCTTTCTTTTCCCCCTTGATTCTATACATCTTATCCTTGCCCAAATCCCACCCTTCTCCCACACTCTCTCTAGTTTCCACAGTTTCTCTCCATGCCTTTACGCCATCCAGTCTATCAGTTTCTGCCCTAACATGCAGATATTCGGTATATATTCAGCGGAGACACACGATGCCTGTCTTTCATAGTCTGGCTTGCTTAGCCTAATAGTAAATCTTCCATATTTGTCCACTTTCTATCAAATGCCAGGTTCCCATTGTTTTTTTTGTTTTTTTTTTTTTTATGGCTGAGTAGTATTCTGTAGTGTATATGTGCTACATTTTTTCAATACATTCATCTGTTGGTGAAGTTTTGGGTTAGTTCCATGTCTTAGCAATTGTCAATAATGCTGTACTAAACATGGATGTGCAAGTGTTTTTCCTTTTGAGTGTGTTCATATCCTTTGGGTGGATATCCAGATGTGAAATTGTTGGGTCATATACATGGTAGTTCTATTTTTAGATCTTTGAGGAACCTCCATACTGTTCTTCACAGTGGCTATACAAATTTACATTTCCACCATCAGTGTAGGAGAGTTCCCTTTTCTCTACAGCCTTGTAAGCACTTATCATTATTATTTTTTTTTATCTTAGCCATTCTGACTGGGGTTACGTGTTATTTCATTGTGGTTTTTATTTGCATCTTCTTTATGGTAAGCCAACCCTCACTATTATTATACAACTCATATTATACTCCTCGTGAAGGTAACATAGAGCAGTGCTTCTCAAAAGTTTATAGTACACCATCACCTGATGATCTTGTTAAATTGCACACTTTCATCCATCCTGGATGGACCCCAGGATTCTTTATATACAACAGTGGTTCAGCTAATATCAATATTTCAGTCTGGGGGACCCACTCTGAGTAGCAATGATAGGGAGAATAGCTTTAGGAATCTTTCACAAGCTGTTTATTGCCCAGTGCCTTTGTCTACTGAATATCCTAGTAGCTTTGTTCCAAATCCACCATTTCTAAGACCTAGTCCTATGGCAAGATGGGAATATGACAATTTTCCAAAAGTTGATAATGAATCTATTCTCCAGCTCACAAGTTTCAGACTTAGGATGCCAAACTTAGTGAAACCACATAATTACTAAGAGCAATACATTTTAAGTTGACTTATGTGTTTCAATTATACTTATATTTCTATTCTAGTCTCATTTATTTAATAATGAGGAATCCTATGTGCAGGTGGGGTCTTGGATGGTGTTAAATCCCACACCCCTTTTGGCTCCAAATTCAATAACTTAATAATTCAATAAATAGAATTACATAAAGTATCCTTATCCAATGGATACATTTTGGTATAAGTTTTCTTAAAAATTTATGTTATTTTATTCTACTGGAGTGTAAGTTTATGTGTATACACAGAATTTTAATGCTTTCTCTGGTATTCGAATGAACGTACTCCAGTGAATGCACCCCTCATGTGCCAAGCACTTTCTAGATTTGGAAGGACATCAACATAAACACCACCAGCCTTTGCCAGAAATGAGTTTATTATCTGGCAACCTTAGATGTCACACACGAACAGCTGGAAATCAATTATTTTCTAATGAAGCCAAAGTATAACTTTAATGCAGACATTTTTTTTTCTTTTTTAATGTCAAGGTTGCTCTCCACATTTTAGAAGCAAAACTGGTAGATCTTTTTAAAAGAGCAAGGAATTTTGTAAAGGTTAACACCACACCAGCATCTTTCTAATTTCCTCCCTTTTATCCTTCCTCAGGGGACCTGCTAATCCCCCTGTATCTTTGTTCCAATTTTAGTATATGTACTGCTGAAGCACACACAATTTCCTCCTTTCATACAAGCATTCCATTTACTCTGATTTCTATGTTTCCAAATATAAATTCTAAAACTCATAAAGAGATGGAGAAAAGCAACAGATAAAATAAGGCAAAATTATAAATGTGCCTTCCTGACTACATAATTGATATAGATCACATATAACTGTGGTTGCATTTGTCTTGTCAATAATATGGTAAAGTTCAGAATCAATGAGCCATATGTTGTATTCGTAGTTTTATTTCAGTGGTTATGTATAAAACAGACATAAAGTAAACAATTGCAATTTTACTCTCCAGAAAGGTATTCATTCTTTTTTTTTTTTTTTTTTTTTTTTTTTTTTTGGATGTTTGTTTCAAAGAAAGATTTTTTTCAGATTTAAAACAATTATGCACATAGAAGATTTTGATAGTCTCTACTTGCTCAGGTTTTAGTAAATGCAGTGTTGTAATATTTCTGTATTTCTTTACCCTCTCCACTTACTAACATTCTTCTCACTAATCTTATAAGACTTCACTTTCTTCAGCATCCTTATCTACATTTCCATTCTGTTTTGCAAAATTATAATTCCTCGCAAAGGTCCACCTGTTACAATTTCTAGCTTCTTCCTGAATATTTTTATTTATTTTATTGACTGAATTCAACATTAGTGTTCAAATCCCCAAATTAGACCTTGAATTAGACCTATTTCCTAAGATCCATACCTAAATATTCAGTCTGATGGAGACTATATCCATATATCTGCCTCTTAAACACTTGGAAATATTAAATTTATTTCTTCATCCTATGATCAGCTTTTTCCTCATTTAATCTTCTTCTATTAATGAATGACATTATCATGCTTTTAGTTTCTGTTTAATTTTTTCAAATTCCTTTTAAATTCTTTTTATTTATTTTTAGACTTTTGTCATAGGACTCACCAGAGAAAGACACAGAGAGATAGTGAGAGGGAATGTGTGAAATCATTCCCCAGGGGGCATAACCACATCACAATCCCTTCTCCTCCATTCTCCTCCTGGGATCTTGGGCACACACATGCTCACCAATTACAACATTAGTGATTTTAAAGCCACCAAGTCCAATAAATGGACTGCAGCCAATCATGTGAGAGTCCAGTGCTTTAACCACCACGCACCTGCTAGTCCCTCTTTAAGACCTTTAACAACAGCTTTAGATTTATTCAAAACTTGCAAACATAATAATGAGTTTACCCACGTATCACATACCCTGTTTATTATAGTATCTTACATTTTTACAATGCATTTTTTGTATGATTGAGTTGTTACAATTAATGGAGCATTGCTAAAGACCACACTTTATTCACGTTTCCTTAGTTTTTACCTACTATCCTTCGTCTGTTAGCTGATAACATACAGAGACTACATTACATTTAGTAGGCATGTCTTCCTAAGTTCCTTGTGCCTATAATAGTTTCTAAGACTTTCCTTGTTTAAATGAACCTGAAATTTTCAAAATGTTTCATAGAATGTCTTTAAGTGGAATGTATCCAAGTATGTTCATGATTAAATTAAGGTATTGACTTTTAAGGGGTGAAGTGCCACTTACATCACATTATGTGAAGGGTGCATATCATCAAAATGACTTGTCGATGTTAATATCAACTTTGATTATTTGGCTGAAATAGCATTTCTCCTATTTCTACACAGTAAAAAAAGAAATTCTCCTCCAAAAATAAAAAGAAATTCTCTCTACCTGCTATTCATGTTGTGCTTTTTGAAAATGCATACTTAAGGATAGAAGAATGTATGCATCAACCCCTTGACCATAGAGTATCTACATAAATTATTTGAAATTCTTTTGTCTAATTTCCTCCCTTTTATCCTTCCTCAGGGGACCTGCTAATCCCCCTGTATCTTTGTTCCAATTTTAGTATATGTACTGCTGAAGCACACACAATTTCCTCCTTTCATACAAGCATTCCATTTACTCTGATTTCTATGTTTCCAAATATAAATTCTAAAACTCATAAAGAGATGGAGAAAAGCAACAGATAAAATAAGGCAAAATTATAAATGTGCCTTCCTGACTACATAATTGATATAGATCACATATAACTGTGGTTGCATTTGTCTTGTCAATAATATGGTAAAGTTCAGAATCAATGAGCCATATGTTGTATTCGTAGTTTTATTTCAGTGGTTATGTATAAAACAGACATAAAGTAAACAATTGCAATTTTACTCTCCAGAAAGGTATCCATCCTTTTTTTTTTTTTTTTTTGATGTTTGTTTCAAAGAAAGATTTTTTTCAGATTTAAAACAATTATGCACATAGAAGATTTTGATAGTCTCTACTTGCTCAGGTTTTAGTAAATGCAGTGTTGTAATATTTCTGTATTTCTTTACCCTCTCCACTTACTAACATTCTTCTCACTAATCTTATAAGACTTCACTTTCTTCAGCATCCTTATCTACATTTCCATTCTGTTTTGCAAAATTATAATTCCTCGCAAAGGTCCACCTGTTACAATTTCTAGCTTCTTCCTGAATATTTTTATTTATTTTATTGACTGAATTCAACATTAGTGTTCAAATCCCCAAATTAGACCTTGAATTAGACCTATTTCCTAAGATCCATACCTAAATATTCAGTCTGATGGAGACTATATCCATATATCTGCCTCTTAAACACTTGGAAATATTAAATTTATTTCTTCATCCTATGATCAGCTTTTTCCTCATTTAATCTTCTTCTATTAATGAATGACATTATCATGCTTTTAGTTTCTGTTTAATTTTTTCAAATTCCTTTTAAATTCTTTTTATTTATTTTTAGACTTTTGTCATAGGACTCACCAGAGAAAGACACAGAGAGATAGTGAGAGGGAATGTGTGAAATCATTCCCCAGGGGGCATAACCACATCACAATCCCTTCTCCTCCATTCTCCTCCTGGGATCTTGGGCACACACATGCTCACCAATTACAACATTAGTGATTTTAAAGCCACCAAGTCCAATAAATGGACTGCAGCCAATCATGTGAGAGTCCAGTGCTTTAACCACCACGCACCTGCTAGTCCCTCTTTAAGACCTTTAACAACAGCTTTAGATTTATTCAAAACTTGCAAACATAATAATGAGTTTACCCACGTATCACATACCCTGTTTATTATAGTATCTTACATTTTTACAATGCATTTTTTGTATGATTGAGTTGTTACAATTAATGGAGCATTGCTAAAGACCACACTTTATTCACGTTTCCTTAGTTTTTACCTACTATCCTTCGTCTGTTAGCTGATAACATACAGAGACTACATTACATTTAGTAGGCATGTCTTCCTAAGTTCCTTGTGCCTATAATAGTTTCTAAGACTTTCCTTGTTTAAATGAACCTGAAATTTTCAAAATGTTTCATAGAATGTCTTTAAGTGGAATGTATCCAAGTATGTTCATGATTAAATTAAGGTATTGACTTTTAAGGGGTGAAGTGCCACTTACATCACATTATGTGAAGGGTGCATATCATCAAAATGACTTGTCGATGTTAATATCAACTTTGATTATTTGGCTGAAATAGCATTTCTCCTATTTCTACACAGTAAAAAAAGAAATTCTCCTCCAAAAATAAAAAGAAATTCTCTCTACCTGCTATTCATGTTGTGCTTTTTGAAAATGCATACTTAAGGATAGAAGAATGTATGCATCAACCCCTTGACCATAGAGTATCTACATAAATTATTTGAAATTCTTTTGTACAGAAAACTGGTTTATGCTCACCCATTTATATATTAATTTGGTCATTACTTATATCATGGACTCAGGTATTTATTGTATAGTTCAAACTTCCTCTAATAATGCTTCATTTTCTTGCTCAAATTGTTCCAACATTGATAATTTAGAGCTTTCTTTAATTGGCTTTTGTGTCTCTTCGATGAAGTTGGCGCCATTTGTATATCTATTCCTGAGCTATTTCAATAATCTATATATCGATTCTTTCTCAAAAATCTTAATGACTGGATGACAGTAAACTAAATCTTGAGTATTGTAAATCCATCAAATCGTAGTGATTTAAACTTATTGTGTGATAATTCCAATATCTGTGTCAAATCCCAGTCTGGCTCAGGTGTTTATTATAGCTTGTCTGTCTATATTTTTTCACTCCTTTTAAAATTTTTGTTGAATATCCATTAATAAGAACTGATAAAAATAGGCTTTTGGAATGAGGTTTTATGCTAATCTTGCAAGGAGCTGAGTGTATTTAATATCGGCTCTAGATACCTTCTTTTCCCTGTTCTCTTCAGACGTCCTGAGAATTCCTTGGTAATGTTGGTGCCCTCTATGTATCGTACAGGAGCATTGTTTGAGTGGCAGGAAGGTGTAGATGATGATGGGAAGCATCCTATAACTATATGACTAACTTCTAGTCTTTTAATAGCTCTGTGTCCCTGGTCTTTCTCGCACTTGTTTCTCCAGTGGGACAGCTTCTTTTTTGTTTGTTTGTTATCAGAGAATGTACTCACTCACCAGAGAAAGAAAGAGAAACTGAAAGTGTCCCCCAGTGGAATATAGTCATACCACAATCCTTGTCTCTTCAATTCTCCATTCTGTGAGGAATATGGGAATATATGCACATGAATCTGGATAGTTATTCAAGACACTGGGGCTGGGGTTCAAACCACAGTTGGCAGTGTAGGACTTGGCTCCTAATGCACAGCACTTAACTAGGAACTATAAGGCCAACCCCACTTCTATTTTTTTCACGCTTATACTAGACAAAAAGGTTATATACTGGTAGAATCTAAAAAAAATGTTCTTCCCTCAAGTGGGATAAATTTGTGGTAACATCTTTTTCCATAGAAAGCAAAGCTTTGTTATAGAGAACACTCTGGAAAAACTTCAGAATGATTACTCTTTTCTTTCCACTGCCAGAGAGATGCTGGGATCTTCTGTCATATAGCTATTGGGATCTTCTGTGATATAGCTATTGGGATTCCTGGACATGAAACCCATGAATGTGCAAGCCCGTCTTCTGAAGACCTTAATCCCTGGTATTTTCTCTCCCATGTACTGGTACACTTAGCTTCCAATACTTTGTCAAAATAACACTTAAGTGTTAACTAGTTAATATTTCTAAGACCTTCTTATACAGGTTAGCAAGCCTTGGGCTGTGTCTCTAGATTTACATTCTTTTTTGTTTGTTTGCTTTTGAGAGAGAGATTATTGCACTTGCTGGAAAGACAGATAGAAAGTGAGAAATCACCCCCTGGGCAGATGGCTAAGCCAAAATCCCTTGTCTTCCATTCTCCTCTTGGGATCTTGTGCACGCATGCATGCACACAAACCCAGTATGAGTTTAAGCCACAGGGTCTGGGACTCAAACAATGGTTGACTACATGGGAGTCCAGCAATGTAACCATCATGCCATCAACTGGTCTCTAGATTTGCATTCTTAAGTCCCTCCATGTTTTAGTGTGTTAACTGGTTCTGCAAACTAAGTTCTCATATGGGGCCAAGAAAAGTGTTGATTTTCAGTTTATTACTTGTGAAGAGAGGAGTGAGAAGTTCAAGACTTTTCCATATCACAGGTAAAACTGGAAGACTAATTTTTTTTTTCAAATTTGAAATAATTTCAGACTTAGATAAAAGTTTTGTAACCAGATTTTTCAAATACTTTTAACCATATTCCCACAATGTTAACATTTTTTCCCATTTGTATGTCAGTCTTCTGATTTCTCTGACCATATATATATATATATATATACATATTTTATGAATCATTTGGAAGTAAGTTGTAGACATGATATCCCTTTACCCTTAAATACTTCTATGTATAGTTTCTAAAGTTGTGACATTCTTATACATAACCATAATGCAATGTTTTAATTCAGAAAACTGACATTAAAAAGCACTATTATGTAATTTACATTTCTCATTGAAATGTTTTGCCCCATTAATGTTCTTTGTAGCGAAGTAAACACATTTCTAGTGCAGAATCAAAGCCAGAGTGACATATTGCATTTAATTGGCATTCTTACTAGTCTTCTTTATTCCAGAAAATTTCATTAATCTTTCATTTTCTTTCATGTCCTTGACATTTTTGAAGAGCAGAGATTCTTTATTTTATAGAATAAATTTAAGTTTTTTCTAATGTATTCTCATAATTTAATTCAAGTTATACATTTTGGGCAGGGACATCAAAGCAGATATGTTGTACTTTTACTTAATTATTCATCAGAAGGCATGCAAATACCTATTTGTCACATCACTTATAAAGTTAACTTTGATCACCTAGTTAAGATGTCACGTTTCTACACTGTGGCATCAGTGTTTTTGTATTTGTAATTAATAAGTATCTTGTAAGGAAGTACTGAAAATATCCTGTTTCTCATCAAACTTTCATTCTCCAGATTTAGTAACTATTGATAATTCTTGTCTAAACAACCATTACTATGGTGAATGCCAAATGATTTTTTTTTTAATTTCATGCTTCCTTGTGCCTAAACTGACTATAAGCAGCATTCAGGATGGCAAACAAGAAAGTTGTCCTTAATTCCTCAACTTCTTCTCAACTAGTTTGCTCCCCAATCCCTTGATAACTGCTGAGCAACAAATAGCACATACAGAAGGTAAGGCATTACCATTTCCATGAAGTCTTTGTCATATTGAAAATTTTAAATGGCTTTTGTAAAGTCATAGAGTCAAAGTATTTAAAAACAAGAAGAAACAAACAAAAATGCTAGGATATCTATGTTGTGCTTTTACATTACCCCTTCACTGACATTCGGTTGAGAAGTGGATACGGGGTTTAAGATCTATAAAACAGAGTCATAATCAGATGGTTCAAGAGTCTGAATCTTTTTACGTGGTAGTATCCTTCACATAGAATAGCCATTTTTGTCTACAGTTGCAAGATCATTAGACGTGCCCAGAGCAAAACCTTCTTTCTTAACACTCTACTAAGTGAGAATTGGTTTTATCAAATGTGTGTAATTATTTGTGAAATGCTCCAACCTTTGTGTCACTGCTCCTGGAGTTTTTCAGAGTAAAATCATTTCCAACTCCTCATTGGATGAGAATTAATAATAGTTGTATTAAACTTAAAAGTAAAAAAGTCTCCCAACAGATATCTCAAAAATAGTCACTGACAATATCATTTAAACGTTACCAGAATGGATCTTTTCTCTTCGTCATTCCAATCATGTGCTTTATTGATTTCAAAAGTATCCTCAGTCTCTTCTCCAGCAGCTCATAGGAAATATCCACAGAGCTGTAACATGTGGTTGGCAGCGTTAACAATACATTTGAAAATTGAGTTATCGGAGACATTTCAGCCTGTAGTTGCTTTGTTTTTCTTGTTAATGTCCTATAGCTAATGTAATATTTCATCTCTGAAAAGCAAAGCTCACATTATCTGATTAAATTTGGCAGCGTGAGTAAGAATGACCTGCATTATCTGAGGACATGAGTGATGTATTTGTTCATAGACAGAAACCATTACTGATTATGTACTTATTAAGTAAGGCACTACTAAATAAGAAATTCTATTTTTTTTTCTGTGTGTATAGAGATTTTAAAGATTGGGAATATCGATTTATGGATAATGACCCCAGATTCCTACTACACAAAAAACTAGAAATGACTACTTTGATATAGGCTGACATGAAAAAATCATGTTTTTCAGGAGAAACCTAAATAAAGAAATAGATAGCATTTCAGTGTTTAAATTCAAACGCGTACACATAAACATCCTTAGAAACAGATTGCCCTTGGTGTGAAAGGTAAGTCAGTGTACACATCTCAATGACTGAGGGCACCACTGCAGGGTAGTAATTTATGTTCATAGTGATGATACAAATTCTATGACAAAAAGATAAAATGGTGCTTTCTACTTTCTATTCAAGAAGGAAAGAGGTTTATGGCATATTTAGGATTTTCTACAACATTTTTAAAGAATGAAAAGAAAATTTGCTGCAGTAAACGTCTAAAAATTGGAAACGATTATTTTTGTCTAAAAATGGAATGATTAAAAATATAATTATTAAAAAGAATAAAAGGGATTACAATAAATTTTCAAAAGTGGTAGTTTATGCATCTTTCTTCTTTTTATCTTTTATTCCTTTTTTACTTTACTGTATTCTCTGAATTTCTATAATGACCTGACTAGAAATGGTATCTATAATGCTAATGTTTGAGAATTTGGAAATGAAATGCAATAAAATAGATAAAACAAGATCAGTCTGCCTTAATTTCCAGAAACCATTCTAGCAATAAAAGGTGACTGAACTTGTACCATACTGTTTTGCAGAAATGCTAAAATATTCCTAAATAATTGTGGGCAGGTAAGATATTTTAAAATCCATTAAGTAGTTGTAAGAAATATACTTGATTATATATCATTACCATGAAATCTATATTAAAATGTACATGATTGTTTTCATTAACTATGGAAACTATATTAAGTATTGAGGTAAAACTCAGCTCTACATACTTCTAATTTTTTACATCTTCTTAAACTACTGTCAGAAGAAAATAAAACAAACTGCCCACAAAGCCTTCGTTATTAAATGATTAAATATTTAATAAATACTAGTAAATAAGTAAAAAGGAAAGGAAATAAACAAGTATATTAATAAACAAATAGAAAATATAATCAGAGAGAAAGGGACTTTGGCTAACCACACAGTTCAGGAAAGGAGCTGATGATTAAATAGGTGGGTGACTTCTTTGCTTTGCATTTAGAAAAGTGATTTTAAATTAAGGATTCCATATCTGATATAAGCAAGAAAGAGAAGCGAAGCTCAGCACAGTTATTTTTCCAGGCACTGTATGCTATGTATGTGAATGCCATCACTGTACTTAAGAAAATGAATTTAAAGCAATTGAAAAAAAAGTTTTAAATAAGCAAAGAGAAATGAATTTTAAAAAAGTATTTGTCGTCTGTGGGGACACGTTTAAGAGAGAGAGTCTGAGGTGTGCGCTGAGCAAACACCCCATGCTCTTTTGGGGTTTGGCAGATCTTTGTAACTTGTCTTTCCTTAACCTTGGTGGCAGACAGAGCAAGGGTGGAAATTACTAGGGACGTTCCAACAGACACACCTGATGGACTTCAAGAAACATCTTGACCCCAATTAGTAAAGTCCAATCCCTGCTCTGCATCTGAAAGGTTCTTTAGCCTACTCTGGGTGTGGTGGTGCACTCCTTATAGAGAAGTTCTTTAGCTCCTTCCCCACACCTAACAGCTGGTTCTCTGCATTAGAAAGGAAGATGAGATTTACTCTAGATGGGATTACCACCAAGGGATACACCGTGCCCCTGGTATGACTAATCTCTTATAGACTAACTGCTTCTTATTGTCTGTTACCTGGCAACCAATCCATGAAGTATCATGAAACGTACATGTGTAACGTCTCCTTGTACTATAAACAAAGACGTCCAGTTTGTCTAGGCGGCACAAGTTGCTTGGGCTACCTAGGCTCAGGCTGCCTGCATCCATTTCTACTCTATGTCTTTGTCTCATTCTTGCTCCTTCCCCACACCTAACAGCTAGTTCTCTGCATTAGAAAGGAAGATGAGATTTACTCTAGATGGGATTACCACCAAGGGATACACCTTGCCCCGGGTATGACTAATCCCTTATAGATTTGTTAACTGCTTCTCATTGTCTGTAACCTGGCAACTAATCCATGAAGTGTCATGAAACATACATGTGTAATGTCTCCTTGTACTATAAATAAAGACGTCCAGTTCATCTGGGCGACACAAGTTGCTTGGGCTACCTAGGCTCAGGCTGCTTGTGTCCATTTCTACTCTAACCCTTTGTCTCATTCTTTCCAATTCCCCGGTCCTGGCAAGATGGAGGGCTTTCTCTTTCTCGTCATCTTTCTCTTCCTCAGCAGCAGCCCCCTGATCATGATTCAGCCAGACCCAAGCCCTGGGGCGGACATCGACAGTCGTCAATATCAAAGATAATATATGCAAATAATTCTTAAAATTTGATTTAAAATTTTAAACCTGGATGAATAAATGGGCAGAGGATCTTCAGAAAGAATTTACAGACCACTTAACAAAAGTAATAGCCAAATATGTTCATAAATAATCAAGGAAGTGAAAGCGAAAGGAGCAATGAATGCAAATTCCCAGTGGATGCTCCTAAGAGTGTGGCAAGTCAGTCATTCCTAAAGACTCAGACACATAGTGAGTGAAGTCTCCAGGTGTTCAAATAACCGCTGTCAATATGCATTAAGATTTTCAAAAATTTACATATTTTTAACCTGTTATCTTCAGCTATAATCCTTAACTGGGAAATGTCATATCTAGAATTCTACTCCAGTGCAGGAAAACATGAATATGCAAATTAGGGGAACATTGCCTGTAATAATAATATAAAAAAAAAAAAAACTTTAGTAGCTATTTTTGTTGCATAGAAATTTCCAGATATGGAGCCAGCAGATGATATGGTGGTTAGGGCACTGGACTCCTTCATGGATGACTGAGTTAGAGTTCTGGACCTGGTGCTTTGTGTTCTCACTTTCCCTCTCACTCTTTGTCTCTCTCTGGTGAGTGCATGTGTCCTATAACAAATTTTAAAATGATAATAAAAATAAATAAAATTAAAAATAAACAATTACTTAAAAAATAATTTTCTAGATATGACCCTGTAGAACACCACAGATCATCTATTCAGCTGCCATTATGTAATAATTTGCATCAGTGTAGATTAAAAAAATGTGTTTTTTCCTTCTCATATTTCTGTCATCCTGATTTCAATTATACTTATTTTCAAGGAAAATCTTCCTGGAATAAATTTAAAAACTGTTCTATCTAACTCAGTTCAATCAAATGAGGAGCATCATAGTAAGTGTCATTATTTGGAAAGTTACCAGATGTCCAAGTTCCCATTACAGAACATTTAAAACTCCATTTTAAAACAAATAAAGGGATGGGACCAGCAGTTAGTGTAATGGCGATGTCACTGAACTCCCATGTAGCCGACCACGGTTTGAGTCCTGGACCCGGTGGCTTAAACTCACACCGAGCGCATGTGCGTGCGTGTCCAAGACCCTGAGAGGAAAATGGAACAGAAGGGATTGCAGCATGGTCATCCCCCATAGGTGGTGATTTCTCGCTTTCTGTCTCTCTCTGTCTTTCTGGCGAGCGCACATGTCCTATAGCAAAAACCTCTCCAGAAAAAGAAAAACAAAAATATGCTTCACTGGTTATTCTGAAAATATGTACGGAATTTTCTATGACCTTTACAGTTCCAAATATAAAACAAATTTATTAAAAAGCAAAAAGTCTTGTAAAATAATGAGGATGGATTTTTTGAAACAAAGATAATTTAACATAGCCAATGAAAGAAGAATTTGTCATTTCCATGTAGAGGACTGTGAGAGATGAATTTATATTTTGAAAAGAACTATGGTATCATTGGTTCAGTTAGAAATAGATAAAATTGCATACAATAGCTCATTAGGAAGAGAAAAGAAAAGAAAATTTTTACTCATTCATTATGAGTTCTTCTAAGGCCATAGTACTGTACTGGATGAAGAAGTAAGTCCTTGAAAAAGCAAAAAAACAAAACAAAATTGGAAAGAGATGTTTAAAAGCTAAGACATGGTAAGGTCAGTGATTTGGTGATTTATAGGCTTTACAAAGGATTTATAGGATTTAGCCTCCTTTAAATTAATTCCAAAGAAAGACTCAGCTACTTGTAACATTTTGGGCTTTTCCTCTGTTAGCTAGTTTTATACAATGAATAAATATATAAATTGAAACCTGTAGAAACAACTGTCTATCAAACAATTGGCAAATATGTACTTAAACCTTCTTGTGTGTAAGGTAGTTGAATCTGCATTTTTAGTCTTTTTATTAGGAAATTTAATCCTGACATTCAATGTTATTATCAATATATGTGGACTTATCTTTTTTCTAGTTGTTTTATGTCCCTTTACTTCTATTTACAGCCCTTTAGTTTTCCTGGTACAGTATTCCTTTAAGTATTTCCTGAAGAGCTGGTTTATTTTGGGTGAATTCTTTTGGCATTTTTTAAGAGGTTTTTTTTTTTTTTTTTTTTGGTTAAGGGGCAATTCACTTTGTGGGAGAAAAACAGAGAGACAGAAAGTGAGATATCACCCCCCTGGAGGATGGCCACTTCGCAATCCCTTCTCCTCCAATCTCCTCTTAGGATCTTGGGCACACATGCACACACACTTGGCATGAGTTTTAAGTCACTAGGTCCTGGACTTGAACCGCAGTCGACTCTGTGAGAGTCCAGTGATGTAACCATCTGATGGTCCCAGCACTTTTTTTTAAAAAATATCTGGGAATGATTTTATTTCTCCTTTCCATCTGAAGAATAGTCATGCTGTATATATTACTCTAGGCTGAAAGGTTTTGTTATGTTTTGTCTTATTTTTTAATTTTAGATATATCTTCCCATTCCTTCCTTTCTTTGTTTCAGTTGAGAGGCTAAAAGTTCATCTAATGGTGTAATCTTTGTAAATAGCTTGGCCTTGCTCTTTTACTATTTTCGGAATATTGTCTTTGTTGAGACCAGCAGATGGTGTAATGGTTACATAGCTAGATTCCCATGTATCTGACTGTGGTTCAAGTCCCAGACCTGGCAGCTAAAAAAACTCATGCTGGGCATGTGAAAGGTGTGCCCAATAACCCAGGAGGATAATGAGGGAGAAGGGATTGCAGCATGGCCATCCTTTCTGGGAGATGATTTCTTGCTTTCTGTCTTTTTATCTCTCTCTGTTTAGTGAGTGCATATGCCCTATAGTAAAAATCTCTCTCAAAAAACATATTGTCTTGGGAACCAGCAGTTAGTGTAATGGCTATGTCGCTGGACTCCCAGGTAGTCAATCACGGTTCGCGTCCTGGACCCGGTGGCTTAAAACTCACGCTGGGCACGTGTGCGTGTGTGCCCAAGATCCCAAGAGGAGAATGGAGAAGAAGGGATTGAGGCATGACCATCCCCCCTGGGGGGTGATTTCTCGCTTTCTGTCTCTATGTCTCTCTCTGTCTGTCTGGCAGGCGCATGTGCCCTATAGCGAAAATCTCTCCAAAAAAAATAAAATAAAATAATACATTGTCTTTGTCTTTGGAAAGGATCTTTTTAATCCATTTGTTGTCCTTTGTATTTTCTGGATTTGGATGTCTGTATGCCTCTCTAAATTTGTAGTTTTCAGCTGATATATCATGAAAGAGATTTTCTATGCCTTTGCCTCTTCACCTTCTGGAATACCTATTATGCAGCTATTTGGCTGCTTAATCATGTCTAGGTTTTCCCATATGTTGTCTTGATTTTTAATGGTTATTCTTCTATTTTTTCAGTTGTTTGGAATAAATCAGAGATTTTCAAGGTCAGAAGTTTGTTTTTGTTGTTTTGTTTTGTTTTGTTTTTTCCTTCTCTGTGGTTGTACTTTCCAGGAAAATTTTGATTTTCTGTGTTGTATTCTTTTATCTCCAGTTCTGTTTGATTCTTTTTCAATATGTCTATTTCTTTATGGAGTTCTTCAAGTCACGAGAGAATTTTTTTCATCTCCTAGAATTAGTTGTCTGTTTTTACTTGCATCTCATTGAGTTCTATTATAAGGAATATTCTGAATTCTTTCTCTGACATTTCTGTGATTGCTTGTGTTTTATACATGTTGTTGGAGAGTTATTGTTTCCTTTGGGGGAGGTATTTCAAAGCTCTGCCCTAATTTTTAGTCATCTGATATTGCACTCAATTCTTCCTACTTCTATGGAGTAGTGGTATGCTTGTACCCTTCTCTGTGGTATGCCTTAACTCTGTGCCAATTCCTCTCCTCTACTGTGAATGGGAGTGTGGAATCCACAGTAGGAGTTTTATAATCAGAGTTTTGGTTCAGGTTTTTCAGAGTGCAGTTTCTCTCCTTTAACTGATGGAAGAGTTTGGGGAAGAGATTCCTCCAGGGCCTCCTGTTTGCAGGTGTTTGATTCCGGTTTACCCAAATCTTTCTGATCCCAAGGTGGCTGGATCTTGAACCAGATAGAATCTAAGGTGATAAACCACTTCACATGTGCTTGGACCAGAGGAGCCCCTCCTCCCCCAAAGCAGACTGGGTGGGAAGTCCCGGATGAATTCCAGACAGTAGCCTGGGCCTCCTTATTGCTCTTTCTATCTCAGCAATTGTAGGATCCATATCTTGATTCTTAAAAACCAGAGCAGCCCCTTCTCCCCCTTATTTTATATTTACTCTAAACCTCAATGCCAATTATATTTCTTTTGAGAGTATTTTTAAAAGAATTATTTATTGATATTATTTTAATTTGCTGTAGGGCACATGTATTCAAAGAGAAAGACAGGGAGAGAGGGGAAGTGAGAAAGCAAGCTTCCAGGTCCGGGATTCGAACCACTATTGGCCATGTGGGAGTTCAGTGCCTTAACCACCACACCACTTGCTGGCCCCTTGAACATACTTTTTAAAAAATGAAAGGTTTGTGTTTTTCTTTAATATCATGACCTAGGCAATAATAACTTATGAAACAATGCACATAAAGCAAAAAAGGCTATGTGACATTTTATTGGATCATCAGAAAAGTCACGACATGTTTTTTTCTGTGTTTTTCTGTGCAAAAACGCCTATGACTTTTCTGCCAACCCAGTAGTTACTGGACAGGCCATTAGGTTTATTCACTAGCTGAATGTATCCCTCACATGTATAAATAATGTTATATATGCAAATGGAGCAAAGTTAGAACAATAATCTATTATGATCAGTAAGGCAGTTATTTTTATTTTCTTTTCCTGGATGACGAATTGGTTACAGACTGACCATATCTCTGAGTATAATGCTTTGATGGCATTTGATCCACGTACAACTTTGATTTTCAGTATCCTGAATGAGACTCTCAACTCTCTTACCCAATTTATCACAAATGTCCAACTCTGATGCCAAAAGTACTTAAACTTTCCTTAGACTGGATGTCTTTGTTTATTTCAGATAGAATCTTAGGTATTTAAATGTAGAATGTCAGTATTAAATGATTATTACTCACAAAATTCCATATGGAATAAAATATAAACCACCTTCCAAACAATTTTCAATAATATAATTGTTTCATATTAATAATTGTTTAATCCTTCCCTACCCAAAAGAAATCTCAAAAGCAGCTATCTATAAAATTGCCTTTGACATTTTGGGTGGAATTTTTAAAATGTAAATATTGAAACTTTACCCAAATTATCTCTTTAAGAAAGAATGAGAAAAGAAAGGAAGATCTAATATGTCCTAAGAACCTTATCTCTTATGTCCCTCATCTTCTTTAGGGGCATTTAAAAAGTACTAATAGAATCTCAAGAATTTGTACAATGAATTTGTCATTACAAACCCCTCTTTATACGTTAGGAAATAAGGATAAGAGAGCTCAGGTAATTTGCCAGTCTATCTGCCTACTGACCAACCTTGCATCTATTGACCATACATTTATTTCATAAGTTGAAATTAGCATCAAATCTTGTTTTGTTTACCAACTGCACTGAAGAAGTAACAAATGACTAGGAAAAGTTACCAGATGCAACGTAACAGAGAATTTCTCAGAACGAAAGGGGAGGAAGAGAAAAAAGCACAACCACTTTCATAGTATTTAAGTGGTGGTGCTAAGTATTCTGAATTAATTGTTCTACCTATTAGTAGGTGTCTGAAAACTATTAACATTAAAAGCTCAGGCAATTTAAACTCTTCAATAAAAACTCTTATTACATCCAATTTAGATATTTAAATGCTCATGCATTAGTGATCTTTTGCACCTTAAAAATCAATTATACCTTTAAAAAAACTGATTTTATGGTACAAACTTAATGTACCTCTACTTCACTCCATTTATCCATTCAAAGACAAAGAGAGGTATGGGGGAGGGAAGAATACTGAATAAAAATCAGGATATCCAAATTCTAATTTTGAACCTGCATCTAATTACAGATTGTAAAAAAGATATAGTATAGGTGTTATCACAGGTGAACAAATGCTAGAAGGTTTCTAAGACCCATGTTGACTAATACATTATATGCAATTATTGGGACTAAGCAAATGTAAATTTGTCTTTGAAAACCAATACAATATACTAAAGCTTGTATTTGAAAAAACAAGGGCCTGTTTCTTTTTTTGTGTTACTAAGTGATAAACTACTCCTTTAATGTCTACCTCCAGTAGAGTCCTTACTTTATTTACAGTCTCAGTGATTTATGCACAGGTTTTTAATATGATAGCTATCCATCAAAGTGCACCTGTTCTAATTAAAATGATAATTCTGCCTGTTTTCTTTTGACAGAGAAACTACACAATATGATTGCTAAAATGTCTAGGAGGGAAATACAATAAGAATCTCATATCTTCCTACTATTATTCATGACCTGCTTCATGAATTAAAAGAATTCACTTATGACATTTTGCTGAAGAGTATAGTTACTGCATCATTTCCTCTGCTTGGAATATGCTCCATTTCTCTAAAATAAAATACAGCAACAGTCTTTGAAGGCAAGGAACAATGGCTAAGGATAATGAACCCAAAAGCAAGGTTTGTAGGATTATTTGGGAATTGTTTTCTTTTTGACTTGAAGATGACACTTTTTCACTAGTCTAAAGTCAGACAGATAGAATGTTTACCTTCAAGGGAGTGTTCAATGAGCATCAGAAAAGTGTCCCAGATGTAAAAGATGCTGTTACCTAGGATGGCAGAGAACTAACATTTATCTGAGTATTTTTCATGAAAAATAAAAATATTTTTCTGTCACCAGTTGTAGGCTATTTTAGCCAGAATACCATTTAGAATGACTGTAGGATTCAATCATTTCTTCCATGAGTGAGAGAGATTAGAGAAAGAAAAAGAAATAACATAGTACCCCCAAAGGGTCTTGGCACCAAGACTCATCCCTACCTTTTGCCAGTCCTGATCATGACTTGCCTTATACACTCAGAGGTTCCGTGGTGGGAACCGAGGACCCTACCATGTGGATCAACCTTGCAGAATGTGGTGTCTTATTGCTGTACCACCTGCTGTCCTCTGTGTGGGACAGGACACTTGATACTGATGGTTGCTCATTCCCACCACTTAGACTAAATAAATCAGCAGCACTGAGTTTGGGTTTAGTTGGAGTATATTTGAAAAGGCCTTTAAGTAGTTCCAACATGCTACTAAGCCTAAGAACTCATACTCAGAAATCGTTTCCAAATGTGGCTACATATTAGACATTCCTGAGAAAACAGAAATGCTGCAGGGCTCAACCAGTGATTGTGGTTTCTTGGACGTGGCTAAGGAACCTGAAACTTAGCAATTACGCCATGATATCTGCTACAAGTGGTTCACAGACCCCAAGTAAAAACACTGTTCAAAATGTTAGTCCCCAGTATACGCACACAATGAGCTAAATTTCTGATAAATAACACACAAAGGCTAATCTGTTCAGTCAATTCTTGGAAAAACAAAGTTACAGATTACAGATTATATGAATACAGCTGGAAATGATGAATTTACCCTTAGGACAAAGAGCAGCTTATTATTCAAATCAAGATCCCTGGAGAGTCTATCTTCGCAGATATGTGGTCTGGGAGTCTGTTTATTTTATTTTATTTTATTTTATTTTATTTTATTTTATTTTATTTTATTTTGAGAGGTTTTTGCTAGAGAGCATATGCACTCTCCAGAAAGACAGAGAGACAGAAAGCGAGAAATCACCCCCCAGGGGGAATGGCCATGCACAATCCCTTCTCCTCCATTCTCCTCCTGAGATCTTGGGCATGTACATACACAGGCCCGGTGTGAGTTTAAACCACTTGGGTCCAGGACTGGAACCGAGTCAACTACATGGGAGTTCAGTGATATAGCCATTAACGCTAACTGTTGGTCCCGATCCTGTATTTTTAAGTTTAGTATGTTTTGAAAATAAATCATGGTTGGACAAGGATCTCCCATGTCTTCTTCTGAGATTTTTATTTGCCTTTTTGGGTAATGTATGACAACAAAGGAGGTTTCTCGCTTTTCTATGTCTAAAACAGGTGATTGAGCTATATACAGGACACATGGTATCCTTAGTTTTGTAAAGAAATCTGAATCTTGAAAGTGATTTAGTTATTTAGATACAATGGCCATTAGATATAGGGGCCAACAAATGGGTTCTGTGCTTGGAAAGATGTGTGAATAGAATTTGGAATAAGGAGAAGAGAGAGCAAAGTTGTAAATACTACCAGGTCTCTGTCCTCCAAAATAAACTTATTACTAATTTCAACAGGTATTGCTAGGCTACCTCATGTGGTCAAGTCCAAAACTTCTAATACTTTCTTGTTTTATTGAGAGAGAAATTTTTACTATATGGCATGTGCACTTTCCAGAGAAACAGAGAGAGATGGAGAGACAGAGAGAGTCAGAGAGACAGAGTCAGAGAGGTAGAAAGCAAGACATAATCCCTTGGAGGTAAGACTATGCTGCGATCCCTTCTTCTCCATTCTCCTCTTGAGATTTCTGGCACACACACACACCCAGTGTGAGTTTTATGCCACCAAGTCCAGTATTTGAACTGTAGTTGACTATGTGGGAGTCCAGTAATGTAACCATTACACTGTCTGTTCGTTCTGAAACCGCTAAAACTTTAATGTACGTATGATTCACTTGGGCATCTTGTTAGAATGTAGATACTGATTTAGTACATCTGAGATGAAGCCTGAGATTCTGCATTTCTAACAAGTTCCCAATTATTGCTGAGGCTGCTGGTCCATGAACTATTCTTCCAGTTGTAAGAATCTGAGCAACTTCTGTGGTTCATGAAAGTAGCTTACATACACTCCTAACATTTTTCCTTTCCTTATGAATTGGATTACTGATTACAGAATAATGTCCCTCTGAGACTACATAGGTGCATTCCTGTAACTCATCACACCATCCTCCCTTGAGTTGGACTTCCATATTCCTCATTTCTCAAGGTCCCATTGTTTCAACATCTTAATAGCCCCACAAAATATTTAATTTAGAAGGACTGCCACACTTGTAACTTAAAAAAAGCATGTAAAGTCAGTGTTATTTTATCAGCTTTACAAAAGAAAAATCTAAATTCCAAGCTGTTTTCTAAAGCTGTTTGTCCAAGTTCAAAGGAGATTCAATGGCTTCTCCAAGTTTATAAGAACTCAAATTCAGAACTTCTAATTTCAGGTTCTGTATTCTTTTCTATAAAACCACAGCTTTCTGTGTGAAATAAAATTTCCCGATTCTTCTTATGTATTTGGATAACACATGAGTAGCATAAGCAAACAGGAATCCTATGTGTAATTTTATAGATAAGGATATAGAATTCTACATAAATCGTAACTAAATCTTGCAATACCCATATGAAGTACCATTATTTTCACATTAGTGTAGAGAGGGATAAAACAGAAATTGAAATCACCTAGTTTTCCTGAGGCCAACAGAATATGGAATACAATTTATGATAATTCAACGTGAGTCATTGTGTTCCATATTCACACACTTTATAAAAGAGAAATAATAATTGGTTCATGGAGGCATACCTAAAGGCCATTTCATGGGTTACATGCTATGTTAACTTACCTAATGAGCTCTTTTTGGAGGAAACTGACGATCTTAGTGAGTCAGAGTATCTGCTGCACTTTACAACATAATACAAAAATTAAAACAAATCTTAATGTTTTAATAAAAAGCAACACCTGTAATACAATGTAATGTGATTTCAGACTAAAATATATTTTTAAAATATCAGTACAAATGTAAGAGAGAAACTTTTTCCACATTCAATTATCATTACATCATTATATTTGAAGGAAAGTTCATCATTAGACAAAACTCTGTCTACAATCCTTATGACCTTTTGGGGTCTCTACTATGCTACTAGAAGAAAGAACACACAGAAATAAAGAGAGAAAATTGCAGGCAGAGGACTAAACTGAATTTAGTATCTGTAGACCAGATAATTATGGAGAAATTATAACTCAATGAAACTTTCTCAGCAGATGATTTAGATCTTTTCCTTCCAGCCAATGATCTGAAGCACAGATAACAATGTCTCCCTAATGGTGATTTTTTACTAGTTTTTCTTTTTTTTTTTAATTTATAAAGAATGCAATTTATTTCTAGAGTTTCTAGAGGCTGGAAAGTCCACGATCAAGGTGTTGGCAAGTTTGGTGTCTGGTGAGAGCCTGGTCTCTGTTTCCAAGATGTTGCCTATTGCTGCATTCTATGGAGGAGAGGAATGCTGTGTCTTCACAGCTCAGAAGAAATTACATATTTTCTTTTTTTTCTTATTTCATTTTCTAATTGCCACATGTTCTTGAGAAAAAGAGAGACAGAAGGACCAGCAGATGGCGTAATGATTACGTTGCTGGACTCCCATGTAGTGGACCACGGTCCAAGTCCCAGACCTGGTGGGTTCAAACTCACACTTGGTATGTATGCATGCATGCCCAAGGTCTCTAGAGGAGAATGGAAGAGAAGGGATTGTGGCATGGCCACTCCCCTGGGGGTAATTTCTCTCTTTCTGTCTCCGTCTCTCTCTGTCTTTCTGGTGAATGCACACGCCCTATAGCAAAAATCTCTCTTAAAAAAAAAAAAAAAGAGTCAGAGAGAGGCGAGAGACAGAAAACAATCTTTGGTGGGGCTGCAATCCTTTTTCTTCCATCCTATCAGGATTTGGGGGCATGCACACATTCTACAGTCATTTCAGTGGCTCTATATAGATGAGATTTAAAATATTGATACTAACTATTGCAAACCTTAGTGACCAGCTTTCTTAAAGTTAGTTTCCCAACTTTTTCATAACTTGTTTCTTAGCTTGATGGCAAAGACTTTATGGCTTTAGTATAGTGAGGAAATACCATTTCCTATGCCTTAGTATAGCATATACTACACATAATTTCTCCCATAGGCTGTATTAATATGATTATGTTTAATTACTTTGTTTTACCTCTATAGTAAACCTTCTAGATTTGAAAACTAGAGGTCATGAAAAATTATCTGAGACAACAAAACAAGGGAAGATACATTACATAATTTAAGTAGCATTTTGGTTGCACAATTAAGATTAAATCATTGCACATCCTCAGGGAGTTGGAAAGGGAAATCACATATGCATGATATCTAGGTTCATTTTTATACTTTATCTGGAAATGCCTTTCCTTGTTTAATTTTATCTTTAGTTTTGTTTTTATCTTATTCATTTTGTTTCTTTTAAATCTAACTAGTTTCTCTATCATGTTGAAAGTTTTAGTTGAAATGTTAAATATATATATATATATATATAAATATATATATATATAGTGTGTATGTGTGTGTATATACATACATATGTATATGTGTATATATATATATAAAATCTCTGTTACATTACATTGTATAATTCAAACAAATTACTTAATTAAATTCAAGCTGTTTTATTCTCTGAATCATTTAGTCAAATGTAAGGACATTAACCCAGCAGAATTGTACTTTACTTATGGTTTAAACACAATTGAGACACATTAACATTATCAAGACTGTAGAAAGGATAATGAATTTTGCTTTGTTATGATGCATTTCACTTCCAATTTCCAAGGACAATTACTGTGCACTTTTGTTTATGATGTGGAGTATTGTCTGTGACACTTGGTCACTAAGTACACTGCATTAAATTGAGCACTGTACATTATTTTCTTTTATTCAGAGGAAAAAGAGAGACATCTAAAATAAAATGTGGAGCTTTCTAAATAAAATGAGATTTTATGAGTTTGTTTCCTGTGTTCCAAATTTCTACACTTTTTTTGCTATTTCATTTCAAAAGAACTCTTCATTTGAAAGAGTCGTTCCATTTTGAAAATGGGTCTCTGGACCCATAAAAAAACAAAAAGTCTTTATTATCTGAACACTGGCCAAAAATGAAATAGCTGCAAAGTGTAATTATATAGATGTGCTATAAAATGTATTTCTAGATTGTTACTTGTGTAAGGTAAAATAATATTTCCCAGACACATTTCCTTCTGTATATTATAGATTTTAAATATGTTCCCCACCAATTTTCTATTTGAAAGATATTTATTTGTTTGAATTGAATGTATATAAATTAAATTTCCCAACTTCCAATATAATTAAATTGTATACCCATGTATACTACTACTAAAATAATTCAGAAACTTGAGGTGGTATTAAGAAATCTATGTGATAATTTTCTGAGACAACTTGATTGGGCTAATGAATCCCAGAAAGCTAATGAAAGATTTTTCTGAATCTGTTTGTAGAGTGTTTCTGAACTGGATAAAAATTTGAATTGGCAGACCGAAGAAAATAATTTTTTATTACCAATGAGGTTAGCAGCATCCGGTCCACTGAAGGCCCAACTAGTACAAAAAGACTGAAGAAGAATAAACCGTTTTCTTTTTTTGAGATAGGACATTCACCTCCTCTGTCCCTGAAACATTAGAGTTTCTGATTCCTAGGCCTTTAGACCTCAGGGTTTACATTCAAAGCCCTCCTTATCCAACCCCCTCCCCTCCACTGGTATTGGAACAGCAGTATTCTGGGATCTCTAACTTGCAGATAGCAGATTTGGGGACTTCTCAGATTTCATCATCATTTGAGCTAATCCTCCTTCTTAATAAATGCCTTTCTCTCTCTCTATTTTTTTGCTCTCTGTTTCTCTGAAGAATCTTAACTAACACAATAAGTAAATGCAACATTACTAACTAAATAGCTACAAACAGCTATCTTTCTCCTAGCACAGTCATGCATGTGTTACAAACAAGAATGATCATTTTAATAACATATTTCAATAATAAACTATAGGGGACGACAGATGACATAGCAGTTAAGGCTCTGGACTCCCATATGACCAACTATGGTTCAAGTGCTAGACCAGGTGGCTTGAAATTTAAGTCAGGTGTGTGTGTGTGTGTGTGTGTGTGCATGCCCAAAATCCCAGGAGAAGAAGAGATTGTGGCATGGCTGCCCCCCCCGGGGGGATTTCTAACTTTCCCTCTCACTGTCTCTCCAGCAAGTGCACACATCCTATGGCAAAAACCTTGAAAAAAAAAAAACTATAATAAGTAGCTTATAATAATAAACTACAATAAATATATTTAAATGATTTTCTGAAATTTTCAAAAACCTCTATATGTATAATGTCTCCAATGTAAGACTTTCAGAATTCTTGGCTGCATATCAGAAACTGCCATATACACAGCCATCTTGATTATGCCAGGTCTGAGAGCTATTTGAGGAAAAAATTTTGTCTTCAAAATTCCACTTGATCATCTGTTTCTTTGTTAGGCTTTTAAATTTTATTTTCTGTGAATACCAGTAAGGACTAGATATGCAATTACTAAACTCATCCTGGTGCCAAACTTATGATTTTCTTATGAGTGCTGCCAATTTCAGCTGTGTCAAGCAAGGGGACATAGATATAGTTGCTATTGATGTGCTACTGAAGTTCTATAAAATAAATATAAGAAAAGAGTAATTAAAAATAGTATACTGAGTTTGGAGGACTCTACACCACCGTACATGAAAGTAGATTAAAAAAGAAAATTTTCAAGATCCAGCCATGTTTATGTTTTCTTGCTGTATTTATTTTTCACATTAATAATAATAAAAAAAAGATCTTCAGGAAAAATAAGTGAGCACTCAGATCCTGTTCCCCTGTCTTTTCTCCTCTAACTCTGAGAACAAAATATATAACAACATCCAAACAGAACAACTGTTTCTAAAATGTGTGAAAGTTGATTTCTGAGACTGTAAGAACACATGTCAAAAAGTATTCTTGCAGGACCAGCGGTTAGCATAATGGCTATGTTGCTGAACTCCCATGTAGTCGACCACAGTTCAAGTCTTGGACCCAATGGCTTAAACTCATGCCAGGAGCATGTGCGTGTGTGCCCAAGATCCAAGGAGGAGAATGGAGGAGAAGGGATTGCGGCATGGCCATCCCCCTGGAGAGTGATTTCTCGCTTTCTGTCTCTCTGTCTCTCTCTTTCTGGCAAGTGCATGTGCCCTATAGCAAAAAAAAAAAAAAAGCTCTCAAAAAAAAAGTTCTTGAACCCCACAAAATTATATATATATACATATATATATATACACATATATATATAAATGCTTTTTGGCAAAATTGCTAGTTAATGCAGTTTAATCTATTATTTTCACTGAGAGGCAGCAATTCTGAAAATCACAGGATGTAAAAGAAGGAGAGCAGAATTTAATGACCATAAAATTCTGAGTGAATTTGGAGATGAGTAGGGTATTTCCTCCCAGAAATTTTATCTTTCTAAAAAGAAAATCCATAAGATAGAAGATAGGAATGTATAGATCAAAGAAATAACTCCAAATCCAATGTTAGAAGAAAAGAAAATGTGAAAATGGAAAAACTGCTAGCTAACCTAATGAATAGAAAAGAGAGAAGGCAAAATAGGCATGGGTGAAATAACCTTTAAAATGCAGAAAATTAATTAAATTATGACACTTGTTTGCATACTTCCCTGATATAAAACTGAAAAAAATCTAGATGAAGTGGATAGTTTCCTAGAAAAATACACTGTTAGCTGAAATCTACCATATATTTGATAGGAAGTTCAAACAAACTAATTTCCACTACAGAAATGTAAAGCTTTGTTAAAGAACTACCTGCATATAATTCTTCAGGCCCTGTTAGATCCATAAGGAAATTCAACCTCTCTACCAAAACCAGATGATCGTAGTTCTACATCAAGTTTTACAGAGACTAAAAGAATGAATAAAAACTTAAAGACTGTTTTTAATAAACCAAACAAAATAAAGGAGAAAGAAGAAAAAAAACCAACAACAACAAAGAGAGAAAGAGAAGATGGAGAGAAAGAAACATCTTTTGATAACGTATTTAAAAGATTTTAGAAGAAGTGAAAAATCTATATAAGGGAAAACTTGGAAGCACTCATGAAAGACACAAAAGGAGACTTGAACAAATGGAAAGCTATTTTTTCTTCTTGGATAAAATGACTCAGTATCATAAAGCTGTCAGTTCACCTTTAGCTTACTTAAATATTTTACATAATATTGATAGGAATAGTAATATTTTTTAAGAAAGTAGACAAATTGATGCTAAAGTTTATATGGGAAGAAAAACATACAAAAATGCCTATAAAAACAATGAAAAAGAAAAGTTATGAGAAGGAGGCAAAGTGAACTAAACTTGTCAGATATTAAAGCTTTTAATTCTTCTATAAATAACAAAGTGTGGTACCAAAACATGAATAGACCAATTGAAGTAGAGTCCAGAGGGTAACCCACATACCCAGGCGAAGGTAGTACATGATAAACTGTCTGTAGAGGGGAAAGCGAGCACTTTAATAAGTGGTGCTCAGACAATTGAATAGCCTTCTGGAAAAAGAGCAAATTAGATCCATATTTCACAACACACCTAAGAATATATGCCGAATAAGCTACACGTATAAATAAAACAAATGAAACTCTACAGGACTCAGAAGAAGATATGGGTGAATTCTTCTACAACTCGGAGCTGAAAAAATTCTCCTGTGACACGAAATCCAAATGGGGGGAAAAAAAGAAGACGTTAGACTAAATTCAAATGCCTTTGCGTAGGAAAGAAAAATAATTATAGGCTAGACCAAGGACAAAACAACAACTTTGCAGAAAACATTTGCAATACATGTCACAGAAAAAAAAGCTACTATTGATAACACACAAAAACATTGTCGTGGAAAGGAAGTGTACAAAAGTCCTATTTGAAAAATATGGGCAAATGATATTAACAGGTAACTTTAAAAAAGAATTATGAACATTGCACTTAAACACATGAAGACACTCACCTTCACTCACAAGAGAAACACAAAACCACACGGAGGTTTTAGTGTTTTCCTACCAATATTGACCCAAAAATAAATAAATAAATAGCAAATTTGATAATACCACTGTACCAAACCATTGTAAACAATGTCATTGAGAGTTCAATATATACCTTCCCCCCAAAACAGTAGAATGAATATCAAAAGTTCACAACATAATGTGTTGTTGAAAGTTAAAAATGATGAATATGTTTATCTTTGATTTATTGCACACTATACACATGTATCAAGACTTGTAATACTGTATGTACCCCACAAAGATGTACAAAGATTTTAGGAAAAATAAAATTACAATTTTTAAAAATACTTTCTGCTTTTTTTATTTTCTTTTGGAGAGGTTTTTGCTGTAGGGCACATGCGCTCACCAGGAAGACAGAGAGAGAGAGAGAGACTGAAAGCAGGAAATCCTGGGGGGATGGCCACGCCACAATCCCTTCTCCTCCATTCTCCTCTTGGGACCTTGGACACACATGCACATGCATCCGACATGTATTTAAGCCACTGGGTCCGGCACTCGAATTGCAGTCGACTACATGAGAGTCCAGAAACATAGCCATTACGCTAACTGCTGGTCCCAATACCTTCTGCTTTTGAAGCCGTGGGGAAAGAAGAGCTCTCATGCTTTACTGGTACAACCCAGGACACAATTTATTGAGAGAAATTTAAGAGTATCTTTTGATTGAACACTTTCTCTTCTAGGGATTTACTCTAAAGACTCTCCTGCACAATAAGAAAATTAATCTACATGAGATAATCCACTGCAGCTCACTGATATTTGCAAATGCTAGGAATTACTTAAAAACTCATGCTTGAAAACTGTTTCAACAGCTGAAGGTACAATAGAATTTTATGCAGCTACTAAAAAGGAGGAAGAAATCTCTACAGAAAGAAAAAGAGAGGGGCCAGCAAGTGGCATAGTGGTTAAAGTGTCTGATTCCCACATGGCCAACAGCAGTTCAAGTCCCAGACTTGGCAGCTTGAAACATACCAGGCATGTGAGCATGCACGCCCAAAATCCCAAAAGGAGAATGTAGGAGTGGGGAGTACAACATGGTCATCCTCCCTGGAGCATGATTTTTTGCTTTCTCTCTCTCTGTCTCTCTCTGGGTCTCTGGAAAGTGCATTCATTAATTTTTAAAAATTACTGTTAATTATGTTTTTCAAAATACAAAACTGTTTACATATCATTGTAACTTTTGTATAAGTAATAAAAAAGAAGAATAACAAAAATCTATTTATCCATTGTGAAAAAGATATAAAAGAGAAAACAAGAAAATACGTTGTTTAATGACAAGGGTACTGTGAATGAGATGGTATGGCTGATGGGTTTTTTTGTTTGGAACCTTTTGTATAGTTTTGACATTTAGAATCAAGGTACATTCTACATAATTTTAAAAGGTAATAATACCAATAAGATGTGGAAATAAATAAACAACAAAATAAAATCCAGAACAGAATGTGAACAAATATGTGTACCTAAGACAACTCCTAATTGATAGTGTATCTATAGTTCAAAGAGGGAAAATATCTATCCCAAACAATGTTTGCACTCACTCTTTTTTTTTTTTGAGAGATTTTTGACATAGGGTACATGCACTTGCCGGAGAGACAGAGGGAGACAGAGAGACGGAAAGTGAGAAATCACCCCTAGAGGGGATGGGAATGCCACAATCCTTTCTCCTCCATTCTCCCCTTAGGATCTTGGGCATGCAGGCACAAGTGCCCAGCATGAGTTTTAAACTGCTGGGTCCAGGACTGGAACTGTGGTCTACTACATGGGAGTCCAGTGACGTAACTATTATGCTATCTGCTGGTCCCCAAACATATACTCAGTCTAAAGAGAGAGAACAATGTAAACATGCACTGAACTCTAGATGGAATATTTATTTCTTAAGTGATATGTTAGCAATTTTGAAAATACTAATACACAGTTTAAAAGAACACAGAAGTAAATAATATTAAGAATAATAAAACAGTCACTTAAATACACTAAAAACTGTCAAAAAATAAATAAACAAAGCAATAAAATAATCATCATAAGAGAATGTTTACATTCATGATTTAAAAATGAATGCAACATATATCATAAAATAACATTTTTTAAAAAAAGTAAAAGGTAATCTAAAAAATAAAATAAATAATAAAATAATTTCTCCTTAACAACAATACTAAGAGAAAATGTAATTATAGACAATATTTTAATATGAAGTATGGTTCTCCTATAGTGGGGGGATGCTTGTCTCTTTCTCTCTCTTCCACTCTCATGAAGGAAGGAAGGAAGGAAGGAAGGAAGGACGGAAAGAAGAAAGAAAGGAAGAAAGAAAGAGAAAGAAAGAGAGAAGGAAAGAGAAAGAAAGACTTTAAAGAAGAATGATATAAAATAATTAAATCAATTAGGTTGATTACGACAATCACTTGACAATGTATGCATATAATAAAATATAGTGTAGATTGTAAATATATACATTTTGTTAATTATACCTCAATAAAACTTGAAAAAAGAATTATGAATATATTCATAATAATTCTTTTTTTTTTGGAGATGTTTTTGCTATAGGGCACGTGCGCTCGACAGACAGAGAGAGACAGAGAGACAGAAAGCAGGAAATAACCCCCCAGGGGGGATGGCCATGCCACAATCCCTTCTCCTCCATTATCCTCTCGGGATCTTGGGCTCGCATGCACACGCGCCCAGCGTGAGTTTAAGCCACCGGGTCCGGGACTCGAACCGCGGTCGACTACATGGGAGTCCGGCGACATAGCCATTATGCTAACTACTGGTCCCCATAATAATTCTTAAACAGATTACATTTAGAAATAGTAACATTGCAAATATGGTGGATTAAAGTACATTGATATAATTTTTAAATTCTTAATTAAATAGCTTTCTTAATATATAACAACTTAAAAATTGACAACATTCTCTTGTTATTTAACATCCTGGAGTAAAATACAGTGTAGAAATAAACAACATGGAGAAATAAAGAAATACCTTATGTAAATACATGAACAGTTACAAGAGAATCATTTAGTAAAGTGAGTGAGTTGCTAAATTCAAGAGAATCAGAAATTTAAAATTCCTACTCACCAGTCAGTCAAAAAAAATTATTTAAAAGATACTACTCACAATAGCCACATATAAAGTAAGAAAAAAATGTGTAATACTATAATAAAAATGAAAAAAAAAATCTACAAATACATAAAGTTTAACTAGGGTATAAAAGGCTAATATAAATGTAAAAATACAGCATATTCATAATTGGTGATATCATTTTAAATTTATGAATGCTAACACAGAAAAACTAAATTTCATATAGGAGAGTGCATATAAAAATTTCAAAACTTTTCTAAAAGAGAAATATTAGGAAACAATATACAATAAAACTTTAATCATTGAAGTATCAAGGCATCTCTGTATCATAGACTAATAGGTCATATATACACATATAGAAATCGTTCATGTTAGAAGACCTGTAGCTCAGCTGAGAAAGACCAGACTATTGAGTAAATTATATTAAGGCACTGTGCTGTGTGTTTGACAAATAAATTCATGTCCTAAACATTAGAAATAACACTAAAATGTTATTAAGGGTTATGTTTAAGGTGTCTGGATCTCATATGGCCAACTGTGAGGTTCAAGTTCCCAACCGAGGGGCTGGAGAAAACAGATATGTATGCCTGCGTGCTCAAATTCCTGGAAGAAAGGAGAGATGGAAGAGAAGGGGTTGCAGCATGACCAACATCCATAGGGGTTGTTTTATCATTCTCTTTTTTTCTGTGAATACATGGACCCTCTGGCAAGTTTAAAATAAAATAAAATACTATGAAGTAATTTCTGTGATCCAATATGTTGGCAAAAATCAAAAACCTTGAGCATATAAACTACAGTGAGTAGAAGAAAAACAGATACTGCAGTACACCGCTGGTGGCTATGAAAATTTAAACAACCACTTTGAAGGGCAGTCTGGCAGTATTTTAAAACTTTAAATGTGTGTACCACATGATCTGACAATTCCTTTTATTTTTTTCTACACTGGAGAGATTATCACAATTACGAAAAACAAAAAAAATAGTGTTATGTATGTGAGTGCATGTGTACATATATTTATGCATATGTATTAAAAGATAATCAGGGCCAGTCAGTGACATGGTAGTTAAGGTAACTGGATCCAATATAGCCAACCATGCAGTCTAATCCTGGACCCAGGACCCAATAAACATGCTGGACATGTATGCATATGTGTCCCTAATCCTGACAGGACAAGGACATGGAGGAAAAAGAATTGCCACATGGCCTTTACCTATAGGAGGTTTTTTTTTTCACTTCACTCTCCACCACACCCCATCTCTTTTCAGGAGATGCATGCCCCTACGGAAAAATGTAAAAAAAAAACTAATTGAATAATAAAATTAAGATTAATAATATAAAAGAATATATGTTTCATATCTGATGTTTTCATTTTATAAAGTTAATTTAATATGAGAAAGAGAAAGTGAGAAAGAGGGACAGTAAGAGACACTTTAACAGTGACCCCTACAATCCACCCTAGCTTCAGCCAGCATGGGTCACAGGCAAGCACTCACACCTGTGGTATACAGGGAGGCCTCAGAGTACAAACCAAGGACCTTCCTTTGTGGGTCCAGTTGCATTGCCATTGTGCCACCCATCTGTCCCCTGAAATTTTTGACATTTTTAATAGCAATTAAGAAGGACAGAAAAAGATAGTACCTCAAAATAGAAATATACATGCCTTTAATCATATGTAAAATATGCTCAATCACTCATATGTAAAGAAATAAAAATTAAAATAACAATTATACTCTGTTTTATCTATCACACTCATGAAGATTGAAAACACTGATTACTGGGCCAGCAGAGGGCATGGAGGTTAAAATGCCAGACCTCACATAGCCAATTTTGCAGTCTCAGGCCCAGGCTCAACAGCTTGGAAAACATGCTGGGTACATGTGCAGGAGAGCCCAAAATCCCAAGAGGAGAGTGAAGGAGAAGGGATGTGGTGGCCATCTCCCGCTTGGGGGTGATTTCTCTCTTTCTCTCTCTCTCTCTCTCTTTTTCTCTCTCTGCCTTTCTCTGAAAAGCACATGCATCCTAGAGCAAAACTAAAACAAACAAACAAAAACATCGATTATACACTGGGGAAAGTTCTTTCAAACCTTGGTAGGAGAGCATATCGCCAGTTTATCTAGGGAACAGTCACAGGATAACTTTCCCTGCATTATAAACCAATATGTAGTCTTCCAATACATGTATTAATATAAACAGAAAAAAATGAAGAATAAAATGACAATATTTAAATGTTAAATTAAATAAATAATTAAAAATCAAAATGTTGGGACCAGCATTTGCCATAATAGCTTTATCGCTGGACTCTCATGTAGTCGACCGCGGTTGGAGTCCCGAACCCTGTGGCTTAAACTCACGCTGGGCACATGTGCGTGCATGCCCAAGATCCTGAGAAGAGAATGGAGGAGAAGGGATTGCATCATGGCCATACTCCCGGGGTGTGTGTGTGTGTGTGTGTGTGTGTGTGTGTGATATCTCGCTTTCTGTCTCTCTGTCTTTCTGGCAAGCACACGTGCCTTATAGCAAAAATCTTTCCAGAAAAAAAAAATGTTAAGTATTAAAAGAGCAACCATATATTGGAAAGATACATATATTGGAAAGATACATATAATATTGTTACTCTGGAGATGAAGTAAATAAACGTTAAAAAGCCAACAAATACATTCATATTCTGAATGATTAAGGCTATCTCTAGAGTGATATAGTATAACACACACACAATCAAGTAGGAAAATGTAATGAACATTCATCTCATGGAATATGGAAAATAAAAAATTATTTAGGAATCATCCTAATTTTTTAAAATGTGTCAAATGACTAGAAAGAAAACTTTAAAAGCTGACTGAAAGGAGGGCAGTAGTAAAGTCTTCACTCAGTTTTCTCCAAGTTGGTTAGTAGTCCCATCCCTTCTGATTGTTTTTTAATCCTGTCTCGATAATATATATGCTTTTCTCTTTTAAACATATCTTAATATTATCCTGACTTAGAATTACGTGGACAGAGGTAAGTGGAGAGATAGAAAGGAAAATATTTTCCTGTTTGTGATTTCTGAGGAATGTATTCAATAACTGATGATGGAGAATAAGTGGTTGGGAGGATGGATTAATCTCTCTCCTCACAATGAACATTCATGCATTTATGTTGTATTTTATATATATTTTTAGTGCCACAAGGTACATGTGCTCCTCAGAGAGAGACAGAGAAAGAGAAGGAGAAAGCACCATGCTGCAATCACTTCTCTTCTATCTCTCCCTTCTTTCAGGATTGTGGACTTGCTCACATACACACCTAGCGTGCTTTCCAAGCTGTCAGGGCCAGGACTGGAATCATCCAGTCAGCCGTGTGGGATCAAACTTCTTTAACTACCAGGCCATAGGGTTGGCCTTGTTGTATTTTTAGAGATACATATTTTTCTTTTCTGACATTTACCAGGGGACCAGCCACTGGCATGGTGATTAAGGCAGCTGGATTCCACATGGCAGACTGTACAGTTTGAGTCCCATACTCAATGGCTTGAGTAACACAGCAGGCAAGTGTGTGTGTCTACCCAAAATTTCAAAGGATGAACTGAGGAGAGGGGGTTGACAAGTTTCCACTCTCCCATGAGTAATTTCACTCCCTGCCCCCACCTCTGTCTCTCTCCAGTGAGCACACATGCCTTATTAGCAAATTGAAAAACAAAAAACATCTACCAGGGTAACATTTTAATTTTAGGAATTGGACACAGCATTTGTCTTATGGGGAAAAAAAGGTGTTATTAACAGTTTTTTAAGACAAATATCTTATTCAATCATTTAAAAGAAGATGACTTGGGTTTCATCAGTCAAAGCAAATAGCTGAAAATCACTGGTTACTAAGAAATCAGTATTTGGGGAAGAAGAACGCTAAAGAGAGGTGAGAAGAGAAAGCACAGAGAGGAGGTAGCCATATGGAGTGAGGTTGGAGAACTCTGAAAAGTTTATGTAATGGCCCAGTGGCTAAAGGGCCGAGAACTTCAGGCTTGGCTGGACCCAAGAAGTGGTGTGGCTGACCCAGTGGCACTGTAGATAAACCGTAAAGGTCCACAGGTATCAGGAACTGTACGGCAAATGCCTCAGGGATGCTACCTAGACTTTCAGGCTTTGAGTCTTTTCAACTAGAGAGGGAGAATCCCCAAAGACCTATTGGTCTAGAATCCTATGCACAGAGATAATGAAATAGTGAATTTCAGATTCAGCTTCTTATGTGACCTCATGATCAGCCCCAATTCTGAGGGACTCAGATTTCCAAAGTCTCCATATGCCAATGCCATTTATTGGATTGCCAAAAGTAAAAGATAGGTGAGATAAAAGCAAAACACAGGTGACAATTTTAACAGCCTGCAATTCTCTGACTGGTAAACAAAGACCGTATCAACTCAAATGGCACAGAGAAAAGTTAATCACCAGAAAATTGGAGTCCAGCCTACTCATCTGTTCTGTGGTTACTAGTGCCGTGCAGTGTCAACATTACGGCAAGGAGGAGATGCAACAACCAACACAAAAAGTAAACAATTAAGCTAAATGGAATCAAAGGAAATTATAAATAACTCTCCCCTCAGGTTAACAGAGGGTCGGTGAGGTGGTGTATGTGTTTGTGTGCATGTGTGCATTCATGTGTGTGTCAGGGATGTGCATGCATGTAAATGCAGAACAGACTTAGAAAAACTCAGAATTAAGGGCCATTAAGTAACAAGGTCTTTCTAATTATCATGAAATTATTAAAAGTTGTGTAACCTCTATTAAATATGACATTTTGTTTTCTTCATTCGGTCATGTATTCCTTGCTCCTTAATAAAACTTTCCAGTAATTTATTATGAGTATGAACTTAAGAGAAATTAAATCAGTCACAATGATAAGGCAAAGTTCCTGCCTTCTTTTGTCTCAATAATGTATACAGTTCCTCAAAAAGGCACAAATAGGGTGGCTTGGGGCATGAAAGAGATGAGCACAGCTCGCACATAGATACACCTTAATATATGCAACATTGGGGCATCAGGGTTATGCAAACACAAGCAGGCCTTCAATACTGACAAATACAATAAAAATCTCTTTTGAGATTAAGAATATATAGCAAAAATAGGAATAGAAACTCTATTTGCTTTCCTTCAGAGTTGAAAGAAAGCACAATAAAATTCTCATTGGGAAACATTGAAATATATATGAGTGTGTGTGTGTGTGTGTGTGTGTGTGTGTGTGTGATACATACATATATATATATATAAATCTACATTAAATGAGCATTGTTAAGTAAACAGAGGTGGATATACTTTTCTGTACACGTGTGTGCATGTGCACATGTACGTTAACAGGGGCAAGAAGAGACTAGAAGCAATGTGTGCAGAATCTACCTGTCTCAAGCATCACACTACGTATTTCCTGAGAACAAGTCTATGAAATAAAATGCATTACCTACAATTACAGATGGAGAACAAATAGAGCAGTTAAGGCACTGGTGGTTTTGCATTTCTAAATTTTTTATGTTTACTTAGAGAGAGAGAGAATCACCCTCAATAGAGTTTCACACCACAAACTCAGGGTGTGAACTTAACACTCAGTGTTAAGCCCACATGGCTAGGTGCAGTTCAAGCCCTGGATCCAGAGACTTGAAAATCACAGCAAATAAATAGATATAAATAAATAAATAAATGTTAAAAAAAGAAGTTGGGACCAGCAGATGGCATAACAGTTACGTCATTGGATTCCCACGTGGACAATTATGGTTCAGGTCCCAGATCAGCCAGGTACATGTGCATGCATGCCCAAAATCCCAGGAGAAGAATGGAGGAGAAGCTATTGTGGCATGGCCACCCCCCTTAGGGGGGTGATTTCTTGCTTTCTGTCTCTCTGTCTTTCTCTGTCTTTCTGTCTTTCTCTGTCTTTCAGGTGAGCACTCATCCTATTAAAAAAAAAAATAGTTGTAGTCTGCCGTGAGAGCTGAGATCTACTGTTTTCAAAAAATAAGAAATGAAGATGTCCTGCTGACAAATCACCCTGGAGAGGCAAAAAGAGCAGTCCTTCAGAAGAAGACTGAGTCTGCCATGAGAGCTGAGATCTAGTGCATTCAGGGAGTAAGAAATGAAGATGCTCTGCTGGGAAGTCACCCTGCCTCCATGCACTGAGTGTCTAGACATGTCTAAGTGAAATGTAGACAATCAACCGAATTCTAAGGGTCAACATATTTATTCCTCAATTCCCACTGAATCTGTGACACAAAGGGAGAAAAAAGGAATGGCAAAGAGTTTGCAGACCACCTACTCCTGGGAGCCTCTGATTGCCCAGATTGAACTTCTATAACTTAGGAAGGAACAAATAACCTATCTGATGACTCAAAATCACCACAGAATCACAAGAAATATGATAAACCAAGAGAATACCTCTCCCCCAAGGGAAAATAATAACTCCTCTTCATCCACAGACAGTACAATGAACTCTTGGAAATGTCTCATAAAGTATTTAGAATATTCATAATGACAAAGCTAACAGAAATGGAAGAGAAAACAGACAATGAACTCCAGAAGGAAAGAGTCAACAAGTTCCAGGAGGTGAGGAAGTTCTTGTGAGAGCTGAAAGAGGAAATACACACCATAAGAAAGAGTCAAATGGAACTGTTGGAGCTGAAGGCTATAATACAGGAAGTCAAAATCTCCCTTGAAAGTATTAAAAGCAGACTACATTGTACAGAACATCAAATCTCAGATATAGAAGACAGAATTGCTGGACTAGTAAAATCTACCACGAAGGCTAAGAAAATAACTCCCGAAAATGAGAATAATATATGAGAAATACTAGATACCATTAAACATCCAAACATCCAGATAATTGGTATCACAGAAGGTGAAGAGATTAATAAGGGCATTGATAGTCTATTCTATGAAATTTTGGAATAAAATTTCCAAACCTAGAGAGGCATTCAAAGATTCAGACACAAGAAATACAAAGAACTCCAAGTAGAATCAACCCAAGAAGATCTTCTCCAAGACATATTATAGCTAGATCAACCAAAACCACTAAGAAAGACAAGATACTAAGATTGACAAGAGAGAAAGGTCAAGTTATCTAGAAAGGATATCCCATCAGGCTAACAGTGGACCTCTCATCAGAAACATTGTGAGCAAGGATAGAATGGGGAAATATACTTAAAGTGTTGAGTGAAAAACAATTTCAACCAAGAATACTATATCCAGCAAGATTATCCTTCATATGGGAAGAGAAGACAGGAATATTCTCAGACAAACAAAACCTGAAAGAATTTACCAACACCAGACCAGTTTTCCAAGAAGTTCTGAAGGGAGTGCTATCTCAGAACTACAATCAGACACACAGAAATAAGAGTTCAAAAACAACTAAGAAAATGGCCAAATCCAAAATTGAACGCTATCTTCAAGAATTTAAATAGAAACATTGGACCACAACAGAAGATAAAGTACATGAGTCTGAACTAGTGAAACAGAATTTTATGACTTTT
>NW_006198219.1:319470-348245 GCF_000334495.1 Tupaia belangeri chinensis
CCCAGCGACATAGCCATTACGCTAACTGCTGGTTTCCTCTTAACATTTTTTGATGTTGATTTACTAAAGCTAAAACTGCCTTTCTTGAAATTAAAATATGTATTTTAAAATACCTATTTAATGACTACCATAAGCTATATAGCTTCAGCTAAGTGTTACTTTATAGTATATTTATTCTGCCCACAGAATTTCATGCCTAAAGTCAACATGTGCTCACAGATATGTCTATATCATCTGAACTTGCTATTAAAAGTATTTATATTAATTAAGATATTTTGTGAATCAATGAAATGTGGGAAAAAATTAAAAAGGAATGGAAAGCAACTGCAGATACCAGAGACAGGGTGGGAGGAGAGTGAGAAATGGCAGAGGGGGAGAAATAGAGAAAAAATATATATATATACTATACAAATAAGTGGAAAATTATTTGTTGAAAATAACATGTATGATTAAGTCACTTTACAGTGTATTCTGGATGGAAAATCACATTTTGTATGCTGTGATGATGTTAAGTGAAAGAATGTAAAATAAATAAATTAATAAAAAAAAGTTTTAAAATGACCTATATTTAAAAGATATTCTGCCTGACTCCTCTTAGTGTTCTATTTATTAAAATTTTCACTAGTAGTTTAGAAAGCTTGACAGTCACATAAAGTGAGTAATAGGAAAAATAATCATTAGAGGAATTTGTGAAAATAGTTGTCTCACACACACACAAAAAAATCCATGTTTCTCCCATGTTCTAGCCACATCGGAGTCACAACCATAGAGATTTGGTAGTTATTTCAAGCATTACCTAACCAAAACCATGAATCCTAAGGTTTTCAAAAATCCCATACTATTACTCAGAAACTTTTGAAAGTATCTGCCTTTTACCTGAGCTAATGTATCTGGTTTATTAAGTGAGATAAAAATATATTAATTTATACACTAAGGGCACTTGGATTTTTACTCTTGCCCTTGCTCAACTAGTAGCAAAGACAGACTCGTAGGAGATGTATGATTGGTTTTGATGAAGGATTAGGATTTCTCAGGAAATGCTACCTCTCACCAAAAGGGAATCCAACCAAAGGGCAACATAAAAATCTGGAACTTGTCAGGTCAGTCCCATAGCTCAGCAGTTATACCCTGTGATTGGGAGCCAGATCCAACATGGCCAGCTACAGTTTGAATCTGGGCCCCGACCACTTGAAAAACATGTCAAATATGTGTGTGCTCAAAATCCTGACGGGAAAGAGAAACAGAAGAAAAAGAATTGAGGCATGACCACACCCTATTTAAGAATGCTTTCTCTGTCTCTCTCTGTCTCTCTCTCTTTCTCTTTGTGTCTCTCACAGGTGCATGTGCCCTCTGGCAATTAAAATAAAAGTATAAAACATGTAGGATGAAAGAGACAAAGAGAAAAAGGGCAGGTAAAAAGAGGCCAACACAAACAACTCTTTCTAGGATAGTCTCAGAAAAAAAAAATGAAAGGCCAAGGAAAGGCACGATGGAACCAAATGAAAAGCAAACATTATAAGTGGATGCTGATTATGTTTTTTTTTAAATCCTTCTAATGGCATCTCTGAGAAAAAATAAATTGGATTTTTAAAAAATCAGAGTGTTAGAATATGCTTTAAGTATCTGGAATCAGAGAAATAAAATCTTTGAAAGAAATTCTTGGACAAATTTTTAATATTAAATGTAAAAATAAATTCCAGAATAAGATTGCCATTACAAGAACATGCATAATGATAAATTATTTGAGGGTGATTGAAAACCTCCTTCTAAGAAGCATTTTGAGAAAGCTCCTTAGCAATTTATTTTTGCTGTTGATACCCTACAGAAAATGCCGTATATAATCTCTTCAAAATTATTTTTAAAATGTAAACCATTAAAATCTAAATTAATGAGCTTCCACTCTATTGCATTTATGACTCAGAATAGAAAGCTACTTAACTGCTAGAATAAGCAGAGAATTTAATAAGCACAGTGAGGCTTTGGGTAATCCATTGAGTGACTCAAGCTAAAATAAAACATTTCCAGGTCAATTGTCTGGACCCACCAGCTTGATTAGTGAACTGAGACACACCCATAATAGCATTTAAATTCTGTAAATGCCTTGGCAGGGCACAGTATTTACATTTTTATCTTTATTTTTTTTAATTTGCTATAGTGTGTGTGCACTTGCCAGAGACAGGCAGTGAGAAACTCCCTCCCCTGATCCCACACCTCCCCATCCCTCCCACTCAGGAAGATCATCACACTTCAATCCCTTCTCCTCCTTTACTTTCTCCTGTTGGAATTTTGGACATGTCTGTTCAGGCATCTGATGTGTTTCTCAAGTCGCTGGGTCCAGGACTCAAACCATGCAGCTGGCCATTTTAGATCCAGCCACCTTAATCACCAAGCCACCAGCTAGCCCAGATTTTCAAGTCACTTTGGTATGTGGAGGGCTCGTGAGTTCCTTGTTTCATAAACATGCTCAGAGAGCTAACTGAACAACTGGAAGTTCTTCTGATAGGATATTATAATCCTCAGAAAGAGTTACTGCCAAACTTAGTAGTATCATTACTTACATAGTTTCCCCTATTACCTATTTTTCTTTTCTCACAAACTTTGTAAAGGAAAAAAAAAATCATTTGTAAATTTCTGCACCATATCCCCACTGAGACAGTTACCAAAGCAAAGCAAATTTTTCATGGTGTCTGCTTTGGGAACAGTAGCCTGCCGCCTCTTCTGTTTTTCTACTTTGCTATTTCCTGGCTCCCTGCAGATTTCTTTTTTGAGAGATCTCAGATTCATTGGGAAAATCTCTCTTTTTCAGAGTTATTGAGGATGCTCAGCACTCAAGGTAATTTTTTAGTTCCTCCTGGAATCTGAGACATATATAATAAAATATTCCAGATCACAGCTTTTTCTCTTCATTTACACATCTCTCTTTTTTCAATGATTCCCATGTCCTACTGGGAGCAAAGGTATGAGCCATTCTCTCTTCTAGTGAGAAATACTTTACTTCACAGGCAAGTGAAGATTAATCCCTTCCCCCTTTTTTGTAGAATTAAAATATCAGCCAACGAGGAAACTGAGAGCAAAGGAAGAAAAGGAAGAGAAGAGGACATTGCTAAAGTAAACAAACAAACAAACAAAACTACTTAACAACAAACTCATCAAGAATCAAAATAGAACATGATAGTGAAGTTTAGTTTCATTTTCCCATTAAAAAAAATGGATTAGAGGGAACCAGCAGTTAGCGTAATGGCTATGTCGCTGGACTCCCACGTAGTCGACCGCGGTTCGTGTCCCGGATCCGGTGGCTTAAAACTCACGCCGGGCGCGTGTGTGTGCGTGCCCAAGATCCCGAGAGGAGAATGGAGGAGAAGGGATTGCGGCGTGACCATCCCCCCTGGGGGGGTGATTTCTCGCTTTCTGTCTCTATGTCTCTCTCTGTCTGTCTGGCGAGTGCACGTGCCCTACAGTGAAAATCTCTCCAAAAAAAAAAAAATGGATTAGATTAGAACTATGACTTTAGATATGCATTTATTTGGATTATAACTTTATAAATCATGTAGTAAAAGAGTTCATATATAAATATGTAACAAACATCAAAAGTCACATTTAAATCTGTGAATAGTGACTAATAATCTTATAATTTATAGATGTCTTATACTGATTAAATAGTTTTCTAATTTTTCTGAGTCAACTTTTCCCAATGGAAGGCCCCCCCATGACAATCTGTTCATAATTTATCTCCTTTACAAAGTGAACAATTTCAATACATGGATCTTAATTTGTATTACATAATTTTTCATAAAGACTTGTTTTATTTAACTTTATTTATTTATTTTAATTTGACCAGAGTGTGAGAGAGGGAGAAGGAAAGTGAGAAAGTAAGCTACCAGAGCTGGGACTCAAACCATGGTCAGCTATGTGGGAGTCCAACCACCACGCCACCTGCTGGTCCCTAAGTTACATGATTTTAATAATAAGGCTATTTTCTGTGTGTACTTAAAAAATAAGTTCCTTGTATATGAGTGAAATACATTTCTCTAAAATATTTTAACAGGGTCAGCCTCATGAGCTAGTGGTTAAGAGAGCCAGACCCCATGTGGCTGACCATGTCATCCCAGCAACTTGAAAAACAACAGACACATGTGCACACGTGCCCAAAACCTGATGGGATGGAAAAACAGAAAAGATCACAGCGTGACCATGGTCTGTGGTGAGGTTCTTTCTCCCTTTCTCTCTCTCGTGAGTGCGCATACCTACTAGCAAAACTTTTAAGAAATAAAAATAAAATAAATTTAAAATCTTCATATAAAGCCATACTTTTATAAATACCTTGTTCAATAACTATTTTAAAGTCATAGCATTTATATTTGGTGGGTGAAAGAGGAATATTTTAATATCTTGAAATGCAGTTAGTAGTGTGGAGAAAAAATATGGCTTCTTTCTCATTTTAGACACCACTGTGGGCTGTCACAGCAATCCTTTCAGGAGAATAGGAAAGTCTCATTTGGGACTGGAGATAGTAAGAGCAAAAGTAATCGGAGGCTTCAAATCACTTTCTAAGGCCAAACTTAAATCAGTTTCTCTGGGAAGCCTTCTCAGATCTGGGTTTGGTTTATTTGGTTCAAAGCAAATATTTGCTAAACTGAGTCAAATTGAAACTTGAAGCTCTTCACTCAAACTAAATTTAAGTCCAGGTATAAACTTGTATCTTTCTTTCTCTCTCTCCCTCTCTGTTCCCCTCCCTCCCCCCGCCCCTTTTTCTCTCCAGGGTCTATTGGTAGTCATCTGTCCTTAAAGTCTCAAAATGTATATGTAGGCATATCCTTATCATTCCAGTTGCTCCTTAGATGACAAACATGCTCTATTCTGTTCTCATTTTTTTTTTTAAGTTAAGGAAAGCATATGAGGAAAAGTATGGACATCTCTGGGATGATAAACAGCCTTGGACTGCAATTCTATTTTCTTCTGAGGAGAAAAGTTAATTATTGTTATGGTATAGATTTTCTAGATTACAAACCATAGTCTGCTTTCATCGGGAGTTTATTTACTGTGAAGCAAATATAGATTTAGCTTCAGGGCTCCATAGTTAGCATGGGCTTCTCCCAAGGTCTTGCACTTAATTTTGTTTTTGTAATTTTGATTATATAAAATGCAAAAAAGCCATAATTATAAATCTTTAGGCCTCAGAAAATCTTGATCTGTCCCCCAACACCATATAAATAATGCCTTTTTAAAGAAATAGATTTTAGAAGCTGCTATTGCTAAAATATGATCAAGTTAATAGTCAATAATAATTGTATTATTAATTTTCATCATCTACTCACTAAGGCTTTGTTGCTAGTCACTTACATGTATTTTACAAACATTATGTCTAACCTAGGCAATAACTGGGCAGTGTACAGTCAAGGAAAATGAACAGAGATACACACGTTTCTGGCAGTGATGCGGTCCATGGGCTGCCTTACTCCGAAGTATTTTCTGTTTTTTAACAACACGTCATGCTTCAATGTGGTAAATGTAGTTACTTTAGAAAAACCCTTTTACATGTTACTGGGCACTAACTGAAAATCAATAGAATAGAAAAGTGAGTTGGCACATGGTTTTAAAATTGTTTATTTAGTTATAGGTCATGTTATGTCAAATCGCATCTGACTTTAAAACATCAAATAATCCATTTACAAGTAAGGTAATAGTCTGTCAAGTCTGCATGCTGGCAACATTAGTGGAAGATGAATTAACCAATCCGCAAGGTAGTTAAATGTTAGTAGCTATAAGATTTGAAAGGGTGAGTGTTAATTCAAATAATGTTAAATGGTATTCATGGGATAAGTGAACTATGCCTCACACTTTAAAAATAACTCATGCATGGAATGGTCCAAAAATGCTTCCTTGAGGATATTTATAGAGACATTGCAGGTTTATTTCTCAGTCGAGGTGGCATTCCATGCAAGACATTACACTTAATGTGTATGTGAACATTTTGTGAATCTGTCCAATGGGAAGGATTTTCCATAACTTTTTTGAGGGATAAAAGCCTCTAAGTGTATACTAACTTTAGTCTTTCAGGCTCAACGAGCTCAGCAGGCTGTTAGCCAATACAGTGACCCTATATATCTTGGGTAATTTCATATTTTCTAAGCTGACCTACTGACATGCAAAAGTAGATTCCAATTTAATCATGTCCTAATGAAAATCTAAATGCCAAGTGCTTTCTGCAAACTCTCATCCTATGACCAGATCATTTTTCTCTGTGGGAAAGCTACATAAAAATACAAATTATGGGGGCCAGCAGTTGGCTTAATGGCTATGTTGCTGGATTTCCATGTAGTCGACTGAAGTTCAAGTCTTGGACATGGTGGCTTAAACTCACACTGGGGGGCATGTGCATACGTGCCCAAGATCCCGAGAGGAGAATGGAGAAGAAGGGATTGTGTCATGGCCATCCCCCTGGGGAGTGATTTCTCGCTTTCTGTCTCTCTGGTGAGCACCCGTGCCCTATAGCAAAAACCTCTAAAAAAAAAATCCAAATTATGGGGGCAGCTGCATGGCACAGAGATATTGTTTTGTTCAAAGAAGCTATATAGATCTCACTTGTTGACTGCAGTTGGAATCCCTAGCCCGATTGGCTAAAAACACACTGAGATCCTATAAACTGGAGGACTGGAGGAAGGGGTCACTGCATAACTAGACCTTTTGGAGGGTGCTCCTCTCTCTCTCTCACTTTCTTATTCTCACTGTTATGTGTGCTCTATTGTGGGGAAATCTAATCCAAATGATGGGCCCAGCCACAGTAATGCATTGGTGACAGTCACAAAGCTCTGCAATGCTGGAGGCCATATGGAAGATCTGGGTCTGGTTCCCACATCAGCTGATATAGGTTGGGGAATGTGCTCAATGGCTGTGATCCTAGGTGACTAGAAAGACTGGAGATGAAGAGGAGAGGAGGTGCCATGTGATACCCTGTTCAAGGTACTTGTTTATCTCTCTCTCTCTCTCTGAATAAATAAATAAATTTAAAAAACACAATTTGTGAATAACAACAGAGTAAGTATTCTATCCAAAAATAGGTAGTACTGCATAACTCCTAAAATTTAGACATAAGCTTCTGGGCACTTAGCTGGTCCTCAGTAAATTTTTTTGTTCAATAAATGAAGGAATGCAATAAACTAAGATACTGTATCTTCAGAGATATTTTGTCTGTTTGTCGTCATGCTTCCCCTGCCAGTGAGAGGTTGTAACCATGAACAGTTACTGCAAAGTCCTTGTCCACACATTCCTCTCCAATTCTCCTCTCCTTGTGCTCTTAGGAACTCACTGATTGCCCTCTGACCATTGTATCCTTTCTTTCTGCACACTTCCACCTCAGCATTCCCAAACTGTTGCATCCTCTCCTCTTTTGGGAATAGCAGCTCTATTTATGCTCCATGCAAATCGGAGAGTCTGCTGCTCCTTCTCTCTTATCTCGTCCACCTCATCTATCCCAAAGTTGTTCTGCCTCATTAATGTCTGAAGTCTGTTCATTTCTCTTCATCTCTACTGCCATCCAAATTGAGCTATTTCTCATACCTAAATAACCTAGCTGGCCAGCTAACTGAACTCATATGTACTTTATCCTTGTATCGAATTCTTACACTGCCACTGGAATATTTTCATTTTTCTCCTTGCCCAAACACTGTGATGACTTCATCTGCTTTGAGATAACCCTAGACATTTCACAAAGCCTGTAACATCCTGCATGGGCTGGACCTTACTTGATACTCTCACTTTGGGGTGCACCTTGCTTCTCTTGACTCCAGTCTCCCTGGACTTCTTTTCCTCCCATTGTCATGATGCCCTTACAGTCTAGAGAAACCATTCCTTCAGCCCCATCTCACATCCCTCCTCTCACCTGTAGTTGCTTACCACACTCCTTTCAGACTACAGATCAAGCTTCCTGTGAGAACCCTTCCCTGTACCACAATGTTTGGTACAATCTTTCTATTGTGGCTCCTCATAATGCTAATGAATCTCTCCTCAGCTTTAACTATAGCAACTGAGGACTTATCTGGTCAAACAAAAACTGCACTGGACAAAGTGAAAGGAGCAAAGATGACTTTAGCCAAGGAGACCACCATAAGTGAAAACTGCTCAGTCTGAGCTCAACTCCGCTAAATTAATTAGGGGGTGGGGTCAGGGAGAGTTTTTAAGAGCAGGAGTAGGAGATACTAGTCTACCTATGTTTGCAAATTGACTTTACCTAGAAAAAGAAGAGTGAATTTTATTCTATCTTCTTGGTAGGATATCTTTTTACAACTCAGAGAAAGGCCCTCCTTAAAAGTTAGGCTCTTACCTTCCCACAGAGCCTAGGAGTTAGAGACATTATCTTTCTTATTTCCATTTCAAAGGGATGGCTCTGGGTTCTAGAGAAAGGCAGCAGGATTGTAATACTAGCAGCATGCGTTTGAAAAGATTTACATATCAATAGGGCAGAGACAGAAGAATTTACAATCACTTTTGTAAAGTAAATGCTCTAAGTAAAGCGAGATTAGAGACCAGAGGCAAGAAGCAGCCAGTCTTCAGTTTAATCAAGCTGAGGGGAACATTAGACTGCTTTGGTCAATTTGTTCCTCCCCAGATCTAATTACCCCTATGGCTTCTTGTACGTAATACTTAGGATGCCTACAGGGGACAGGAAGAGTTGAATTCTCTCTCTGCTATGCTCATCACTTGTTGTTTCTCCAATTGCTTCCTAAACTCTCCTTTACATTGCCCTTCAATAAGCTCCACATACAGGTCAGCTCATTCTATTCCTAGCCTAAACTAGTGTCTCTCTAGATGTGTGTTCTATGAAGGCAAAGACTTTTACTTCATTTCATTCCTTCAGTATTCTGAACAGTGCTGAAGACTGAGAATGTGCTTAACTAATGTATGTTGATTGAATACATGAAAGACTGAGTCACTATGAATGAGTGAATTCAAAGGATGTTGATCACAATTTTTTTTATTTTAAAAACAATTTTTAAGCATGTTTATCTACTTCCTCCTTGAGTGAGAGACAGAGAGAAAGACAGAGATAGGGATACAGGTATACTGAGGTATACTGAGCAGAGTTCCAGGGTTCCCTTATTTCCCTTATTTCAGCCAGCCCTGTATCATGTGCACACACTTGCCCAGTGTCCTCAGGGAGGTCTTCAGACAAGAACCCAAAACTTTCCCATGTGAGTCAGTCCGGAAAGTGTCACATTTTACTGCTGTGACATCATGAGGCTCCAATCTGATTTGAAATTATTTTTTTTAATTGACGGATAACATTTTATATATTTATTTTGTAAAGATGATGTGCATTGTGGAATGGTTAAATCTCACCAATTAAATGCATCTCTTCACATAGTACTACTTTTGTGGTGAGAGTAGTTATTCACTCCCTGAATTTATATAATGTGTCATCATTAATTATAGTCATATTGCTTTAAAATAGATTTCTTGGATTTATTCCTTTTATATAACTGAAATGATGTATCCTTTGGCAACATCGCCCCAATCTCTTCTTCCCCCTGACTATCCCAACCTCTGATAATTGCCATTCCACTCCTCTGTGATACTAACTTTCTAGATTCTACATATGAATGAGATCAAGCAATATTTGTCTTTCTGTGCTGGGTTTTCTCACTTATTATGTTCCAGGTTCACCCATGTTATTGCAAATGACAAGATTGCATTCTTTTTCTATGGCCAAATAGCATTCACACACACACACAACACACACAAATAGCATTCACGCACACACACTCACATCAATCACAGTTTTTTACTCACTTATTCATTTGTGAACACAGGTTAGTTCCATGCCTTGGCTACCATGAATAATGCTGCAATAAACATAAGCATGCAGACATCTCTTCAAAATACTGATTTCATTTTTTTTCTTTTCTTTTTTTTCTTTTTTTGGAGAGATTTTTGCCATAGGGCACGTGTGCTTGCCAAAAAGACAGAGAGAGACAGAGAGACAGAAAGCAAGAAATCACCCCCAGGGGGATGGCCAGGCCACAATCCCTTCTCCTCTCTTCTCTCATGAGCTTGGGCACACACACCCGGTGTGAGTTTAAGCCACTGGGTCCGGGACTTGAACTGCGGTTGGCTACATGGGAGTTCAGCAACATAGCCATTTTGCTAACTGTTGGTCCCTTGATTTCATTTTTTAAATTTTTTTTGATTGTATACCCAGGAGTGTGATTTCTCTATGGGGTTCTATTTTCAATTTTCTAAAGAATCTCAATACCATTTTATATAATGGCTGTACTAATTTACATTCTTGCTAACAGTATGTACAGGTTTCTTTTTCCACATTTTCACCAGCATTTGTTCTGTTTTGCCTTTTGTACTATGACCATACTTACTTATTTATTTTTTATTTTTATGATTTTTGTAACTAAGAGTCACTTGATTTTATAAATATTCCACAAAACTTATTGAATGAGTGAATTAATATTTGTCATTGTATTTCCCTTAATTCCTTTCCTCTCACCCTCCCTCATTTTCTACCCTTCTCCCACACTGTCTCTAGTATCCACAAATAGTGCATGCTTTTATATTCCAATCTTTCAGTTTCTGCCATAAGTGCAGACATTAAGTATATATTAAGTAGGAACATACAATGCCTCTCTTTCATAGTCTGACTTGCTTCACTTACCTGCAAATCATTCCTATTTGTCCACTCTCTGTCAAATGCCAGGGTCTCATTTCTTATGGCTGAGTAATATTCCATAGTCTATACATGCCACACTTCTTCAATCCATTCATCAGTTCATGGACATTTGGATTGGTTCCATGTCTCAGCAATTGTGAATAATACCACAATAAACATGGATATGAAATGTTTTTCCCACTGAGTGCATTTCTGTCCTTTGGGTAGTTATCCAGGAGTGGAATTGTAGATCATATGACAGTTCTACCTGTATAACTCCTCTTTGAGGAACCCCCATATTGTTCTCTATAGTGGCTGGACTAATTTACATTCTCACCAACAGTGTAGGAGAGTTCTCTATTTACCATAGCCCCACCAGCACTTATAATTTTTAATTTTTTAACTCTTAGCCATTCTGAATGGGGTTAGGTGGTATCTTACTGTGGTTCTGATTTGCATCTCCCTTATAAGAGATGTTAAGTATTTTTTCACGTGCTTCTTGGCTGTTTATGTGTCTTCCTTACAGAGTTGTTTTTTTGTTTGTTTGTTTGTTTTTTGTTTTTATTTGGTTTTTTTTTTTAGAGATTTTCGCTATAGGGCGCGTGCGCTCGCCAGACAGCCAGAGAGAGACATAGAGCAAGCAAGAGAGAAATCACCCCCCCAGGGGGATGGTCACGCCGCAATCCCTTCTCCTCCATTCTCCTCTCGGGATCTTGGGCACACACGCACACGCACCCGGCGTGAGTTTTAAGCCACCGAGTCCGGGACGTGAACCGCGGTCGACTACGTGGGAGTCCAGCGACATAGCCATTGCGCTAACTGCTGGTCCCTTCTTAACAGAGTTTTGTGTTCAGATCATTTGCCCACCTTTTAATTGTGTTGATTTTTTTCCTAGTAAGCCTTTTGAGTTTTTTGTATATTCTGGTGATCAGTTCCTTACCTGATGCATAGTTTGTAAATATATTCTCCCATTCTGAGGTTTGCTGGTTCACTCTAATGCTGTTTTTATTTTTTATTTTTCCTCTGAGCAGGAGCTTTTTTTTTTTTTTTTTTTTTTTTGAGAGGTTTTCGCTATAGAGCGCGTGCGCTCGCCAGACAGACAGAGAGAGACATAGAGACAGAAAGTGAGAAATCACCCCCCAGGGGGGATGGTCACGCCGCAATCCCTTCTCCTCCATTCTCCTCTCGGGATCTTGGGCACGCACGCACACGCGCCCGGCGTGAGATTTAAGCCACCGGGTCCGAGACGCGAACCGCGGTCGACTACGTGGGAGTCCAGCGACATAGCCATTACGCTAACTGCTGGTTCCCTGAGCAGGAGCTTTTTAACCTGATGTAGTCCCACTTGTGTATTTTGGGGATTATTGCCTGTGCTTTGGGGTCTTATTTAAGAAGTTTTTGCCTACTCCAATGTCAAAATAGTTTCCCTTTGGTTGTCCACCAGTAGTTTTATAGTTGAGTTCTTAGATTTAGATCCTTGATCCATTGGTGAGTTGATTTTTGTTAACAGTGAGAGATAGGGGTTCAGTTTCATCTATCTGCAGGTGGATACCCAGTTTTTCCAGCATTATTTGCTATAGAGATTTTATTTCCTCACTAGATTGACTGGTGTCCTTTGTTAAAATCAGTTTGTTGTACATTTTATATACAGCATAAATGGGTTTATTTCTGGGGTCTCTAGCTGTTCCGTTGGTCCACATGTCTGTTTTTGTGCTAATACCATGCTGTATTGATTATCAAAACTTTGTAATATATTTGGGGGGGGGTCAGGGAGTGAGATGACTCGTAGTCCACTATTCTTGTGCAGTAGTGCTTCAGTAATATGGAGTCTTTATGATTCCAGATAAGGTCTATAATTTTTCCCCTAAATCTGCAAAGAACATCTGTGGTAATTTGACTGGGATTGCATTAAAATTATAGATTAATTGACATCTTGATTATATTAATTCCTACAATCCAGGAACATAGAATGTCTGTTCACTTTTTTTGTGTCAATTTCAATTTCTTTTTTTTTTAGTTTTTCATAGTTTTCCTTGTACAGGTCTTTGAGTTCTTAGGTTTATTCCCTATGCTTTTTGTGGCTATTGTAAATGGGACTGCTTTCTTCAGTTCTACCTCAGTGTGCTCCTTGTTTGTGTATAGAAATACTATAGATTTTTGTATGTTGATTCTGTATAATGCCGGTTTAGTGTATTTGTTTATGATTTCCAGGAGGGTTTTTTTTGGTGTGTATTTATTCAGAGTTTTTATGTATATAATCATGTCATCTGCGAATAGAAGTAATTTCACTTTTTCTTTCACTATCTGAATGACTATTATTTTATTCTCTTGTTTGATTGCATTGGCTAGGACTTCCAGTACTATACAGAAAAGGAGTGGACAAAGTGGATAACCTACCTTGTCATGTTCCAGTTTTTAGTGGAAAAACTTTTAGCTGTTCCCCATTCAGTATGATGTTAGCTATGAGTTTTTCACATATAGCTTTTATTGTGTTGAGAAATATCCCTTCTATGACTATTTTACTGATAGTTTTAATCATGAAAGGATGTTGTATTTTATCAAATGCTTTTTCTGCATCAATTGATAGGATCATATGGTTTTTAATCATACTAATTGGGCTAAGTTGACATTCTATATGGCTTTTATTTGCATTTCCTTGAAGAACAGTAATGTTGAGCATGCAGTAAATCTTTTTATCATAACTTTACATTGTTCTGATTGTTTACATTATGAATAGACTTTATAGTTTAACTTCCATATAAAAATTATATTTCTTTTTTATTTTTCCCTAGAGGGCACATGTACTTATTTGAGAGAAACAGAGAGAGAGGGAAAGGAGAAAATGCCACTCAAGGGGAGTGGTCATGTTGCAATCCCTCCTCATTTATCCCTCCTCCAGCATTTTGGGCATACATGCAAGTATGTCTGGCATAATTTTCAAGCCACTGAGTCTAGGACCTGAACTGTGCAGTCAGTCATGAGAAATCCAGTTGCCTTAACCATAGGCCCCAAAGCCAGTCTGAAAACATCTTATTTTATACTCAAGTCTTTTGATCACTTTAGTCTTAATTATTGAGTATGATTCCATTTTCCCTTTAAAAACAGTATTTTTAATAAAGACTTAGGGCAAAACAAGAACAAAAACACAAGCAAAACATATACTGCAGTACATGGTAAACACGTATCATGTGGCCTGAAGATGGTCAGAATTAAAGATTCAATCAGCCAACGAGGTTGGAGGCAAAGAGTGCAGTGGACTCAGAAAGGTGATGAGGAAGACAAATGGTGCACACAGAACACAGATTCTATGGGACAATAAATTCTATGGTACAATGTGTACTGAATTTAAAATACCATCAGAAAGTGGTACCTAGTTTCACACTCTAAGAATCTCACCAGATCAATTAGGTCATAGAGCACAGCATCTCTATCTTTAAATGATTTCTCGAAAAGCATCAAAACATTGAATAGGAATATGGATTTTAACATTTAATGTTTGATATATTTCCTACTGATGACGTTAAGTGTAATCAGTTATTTTCTGATTCAAAAAACTGCTGTGTTCATCAACACAAAATCTTCTTGTTACAAATATATCTCACCTATTAGAAAACTGAAATGAGAATAAAAGCTTAGGTGAGAATAAACACTTAAATAATATGAACTTTATCATTCACTCAATAAATCTAAGGACTGATTTAATGTTTGCAATACAGATTTTTGACTCCTTTCTAAATATCATACTAAGGACAAAAGACTGCACTTTTAATTTTAATATTTCAAAAGCCCTAAGCTTTTCTGGTTATCTTTGGAATGAATGATATTAAAAGTAACAATAATCATGAAAAGAATAGACTGATCACTGAGCACTGGCTTTGATATTAGTCATCCAAAGAGGATATTTGGATAGAGAACTACTGCCTAAAAATGGAAGGCCCAGGTCAACTTGACACCTAACACATTTAATTATCATTGGAAAATAATGAATGTAAGTATTATTGATGTTTTCTGGTTTATTCAGAAAGAAAAGAGAGTGTGATATGACTGTATGAAAAGACACTGTTAAAAAATTAGATGTTCTAGGAAAAAAATATAGTAGGCATCCCATTTCTTTATGTTTTTAATTTTAGACAATCCATTTAAACATCATGAGTAAAAACAAAACAGAAACATGTGTAGTTCTGAAGATATTCTAGGACTGACTGGAATGGACTGTACATTTTAATACATGTCAGCTTTTCCTTAAAATGCCTCTCCTCAAAGACATGTATGATGAAGAGCTTGACAGGACTTGCTAAAAGTCAGCATTAGTTGGAATGCATCAAAAAAGTGAGATGAGGGACTAGCAGTTAGTGTAATGGCTATGTTGCTGAACTCCCATGTAGCCGACTGTGGTTCGAGTCCCAGATCCAGTGGCTTAAACTAACACCGGGCACATGTTCATGATCCCGAGAGGAGAATGGAAGAGAAGGGATTGCAGCATGGCCATCCCCCCTGGAGGGTGATTTCTCACTTTCTATCTCTCTGTCTTTCTGGCTAGCACATGAGCCCTATAGCAAAAAACTCTCCAAATAAATAAATAAGTGAGATTAATTAAAGGCTAGAAAGAAAAATGAACAAATGACTAGTTATGTGATAAAAAAAAAACTACAGTAAAATGTGAATTGTAGTATCTATGTAGTGGTTAGCTAAGCATCCTCCATAAAAGTTCTTCAATGTCTCCGAATGTTTCAAAATTTGTATAATAGAATGTTGAAAAAAGGGGAAAGGAAAAATGTTATAGTAGTTAGTCTCAGAAAGGGCACTAACAAAAAAAATAAAGGCAATAACTAGAAGAGACATAAAGAGTTTAGAGGATGCTAAGAGTGTTCTGTTGTTTGATCTGAGTGCTGGCTATAGGGAATGTTTACTTGGTAAAAAACATACCTAACTGAACACTGATGATGTACAATTGTTTCTGTATGTAAACTACATACTTCATTCAAAATGTCAGAAAGAAAACAAACAAACAAAAAATCACCAATATTATCTGGACTCTGATAGCAAGTGACAGAAACAATTTAAGGGAACAAATGACTTACATAGTTTGGAACTTCTAGGGCACAACTGGGTTTGGACAAATCTGACCAAAAATCATGGCTCAGGGTCTATGTTTGCTCAAAGTTCACTTATGTCTGCTTGTTTCCTGGGTCTAGGGCTCAAGTGTTGTCACTAGGCATTTTCTCTTGTTCTCTCTGACTTCTTCATAGCTTTGGACAGACTCCGTTCTCTTAGCAGGGCAAGATGGCTGTCGGTGGTACCTATGTACTACACTATCTTGAACGCCTTTGGCTAGAGAAGTTGTCTATTCTGATATTTGAGTCACAAATATAGAAAAGAGTCTTAGATTAGTTTGAATACATACTCTCACTGAAATAATTGCTGAGGGATGATGTTTTTTTTGTTTTTTTTTGTTTTTGTTTTTGTTTTTGTTTTTTTATTGCTCTATCCCAAGTTCTATGCCTAAATCTTCAGGCAGGAGCCTGGACATAGGTCTGACAAATTGACATCACAATAGTTTCACCGTAAGAAAAAAAAGCTAATTGATATAAAAAAGCCAAGAAAAACAAAGAAACAGATATATACATATACAAAAACAGATATATCTACTATATTCACCACTTAATGTGATATTAAAGTAAAAAAATATTCTCAAGCTGGGGCAAGAAAATTGGGAGAAAGGGAGTACATTTTTTAGGATCTTAAACTCAGTTTACAGTTTTATTACCAAGAAGATGTAAAAGCTAAAACAAAACCAAACTCAATTAAACTTAGATCATGTTCATAAAAACATACATATATACTATAATTATATATATTATATATATTATATATATAAAATGCTCTGTGAGGCTGATATACAAGCGGAAAGTTTGGAGTTCCCATCCTCTTGTTCTCTCTTTCTCACTTGTGAAAAATATAAAATTTTTAAAATATATTTTAAAAATTTTCTTAATGTTTTTGTACTTACATATGTAAAACTGAGACAGGTAATTTGAGAAAAAAGAATTTAACCCTTTTTAAACTACATGTAGTGAGAGTTGTGAAGGAAGAAAAGATAAAGACCCTTGAAAATAGGTTCATTTCTAGGAAGGCAGTTCAAACTGTAGGAGGATTTATAAGCCCCAAATGAATAATGGGTTAGATTCCAAGATACTCTAATTACCTAGAGAAAAAACTGGAATAAAATTAATGTCTGCAGAAAATAAATAACGTCACTTCTTCAAAAAGACAGTAATCTATCCTGGGATTTACAAATTAGACAAGCTTCTGCCAGTGGGGGGTTGGGGGGGGAAATGCTGACACCAGATCAATCTTATGATGACTCTACTGATTTATTCCTTCATTATACAAAGAAATCCAAATAATATAATTATTCCCAGAAAAGGGCTTATGTATGCAAAAGAAACTCCCAGTGCTATAGAACCTATGTTTTTCTATCTTATTTTATTGTCTGATCTGTAAATGGATATTCAAAAAGGTATAGAGAAAATATGAAAATCACCTGGCTACCTACCCAGATAAAGACATATATAAAACTCTTACTAGCGTTCCTCATTATACCACATTCAACATCTATTTTTAATTAATTTATTTATTTATATAAGTGATATAACTTAGGTTTATCCTTCTGCAATTTAATATTGTTGTTTAGCCAAAATCTCTGGTTGATTTATTTCTACTTCTATATTGTATTCTATTATCTAAATATTCCATAAGTTAGTTGCTCATTATCATGTTTATTTATATTTTAAATGAAAGTTTTTTATATTAATAGTATCATTAAAATTTCATTTTGGTGGAGGTCAGCAGGTAGCGTGGTAGTTAAGGTGCTCTCCTCAAACATAGTTGAGTCCTATACCTAACAGCTTGCTTTCTCAATTTCCCTCACTCTTTCAGGTGAGTGCATGTGCCATCTAGCAAATTAAAATAATAATAATAAGTAATACAATTAAATAAATAATTATTCCAATTTATGAAATTTTTTTTGTTATTATATACCTGGCATTTTTTTAACTTTCAACCTTTTGTTCCCATTCTATTTTAGGTATATAGCTGTAAAGGAACATGTGCATGAAAAATTTTCTTTTTAATGCACACACCCTAAAATGACTCATTTTACCAGGTTACTTTAATGTATTTAATTTTATGTGAGCACTCTATTTGGACTTATTGGACTTATTTGGACTCATTCCATAAAACATATCTGTGGGGTTTTTTTTAAAGGTTTTTTGCCTTAGGGTACATGCGCTTGCTTGAGAGAGAGACAGAGACAGAGGCAGCGAGAGGGAAAATGAGAAATCACCTCCCTGGGGGATGGCCATGTCATAATCCCTTCTGCTCCATCCTCCTCTTGGGATCTGGGCATGCATGCACACACACCTGGCATATTTCCAAGTCACCTGGCCCAGGACTTTAACCTCGGTGGGTCATGTGGGAGTGCAGCTATGTAACCGCTATGCCACCTGCTGGCCCCCATATCTGTGATTTTTATGTACCGTGAATTTATTTTTATTTGTCCCTTTCCTCTTTCAGTATACTTAGATTGATGGTGTTTTTTGCTTTGGTTTGGTTTAGTTAGGTTTGGCTTGGTTCGGTTTGGTGTGCGTGTGCATGTGCGTGTGTGTGCATGTGTGCTTTAGTCACGGACTTGCTGTTTTGTAAGCCTTCTGCTTCAGCCTCCTGCTTAGCTGGGACCACAAGTGAATGCCCATTTGTCCACCTTTTTAGGGGAGACCTTTGATGTGACCTCACCTTGTAAGCAGCAGCTTCTAGCATGCACAAACAGGGCTGGGCCTTTCTTCTTTGCTCTATTTCTGATTTGGAAATAATATAGAGTATTTCTAAACTTCTAATGACTTAATTGGACTACCATTAGCCATTCTATATGTTATTTAGGCTAATTTAATTTCCATAGTTCTCTCCAGCTGAGGTATTATTTATTATTCCTACTGTTCAATGTTGGATGATATTTATCCATGTGTATTTCAGATTATTTATCATTTCTTGTCCCAAGTTGGCTTTTTCAATTTCCTCCTTCAGTACTATTCTGTGAAAATTCCTCTAATCAGGTAAAGTCAGCAATAATCTCTCTGACTTTCAATTTTCTGAAAAATATCTTCATTTTTATGTGTTCTTTGAATAATGGTTTACCTTGGTAGAAAATCATGGAGTTTTGGTTATTTTTCTTGGCTCTTTTAGAATATTTACATTTTGCTGAAATTCTGTTCTCAGGCTAATTGACATGCTTTATCATGCAGTCTTCCTCTCCTTTCCTCCTCCCTTTCCTCTCCTTTCTCTCTTTTTTCTTTTCTTTCTTTTTCCTTCCTTCTTTGCTTTATTTTTTTCTTTTGTTGTTGTTTACAATTTATCTGCTCACAGTATTTGAATACATTACTAGTTATTGATTTAACAATATTCTGAGCTCTCTTGAGACAGAGCAACCCAGAAAGAAATTTTCAAGTGGTGCAATCTTGTGCAAGAGCGACATAGCAAACTCAAACTGTCTGATGTAAAATATGTAAATTGGCTGCTATTTCTGGAAACATTTTAAGAAAATCTGGCAACCCCATGCCCATGGGCAGGTCTGTGTTAATGGTGCTAATACTAGTATTACATAAACTCAAGCCCAGCAAAATTATTTTTATGTCTTCCTCTTTCTTTCTTTCTCTTTCTTTCTTTCTTTCTTTCTTTCTTTCTTTCTTTCTTTCTTTCTTTCTTTCTTTCTTTCTTTCTTTCTTTCTTTCTTTCTTTCTTTCTTTCTTTATCTTTTTTTTTTAATTTGCCAGATGGCACAAGCACTTATCACAGAGAGGGCAAGAGAGAGAATGCACCCTCCATGGAGCATGATCACGCCACGATTCCTTCTTCTCTATCTCTCCCTCCATTCAGGCTTTTGGGGACTCATGCACATGCATCTGGGGTGTTTCTCCAGCTTCCAGTTCTGATACTCTTAACTGTGGGGTAGGCCATAGGGGATCCATTTCCCTTAGCCACCAGGCCAAAGAATGGTCCCATTTTTCTGTCTTTTACCAACAATGTTTACATATACTGAACAGCCTGAGGTCCTTAATACGAAGATGAATGCTTTTCTTTTTATTAGCAAAAAGTGGCTTACAATGCTAGTATCAGTAAGCCCAAAGATGCCAATACCTTTATGTTGTAGTGAGCAGACAACAGCAATTCAGGCTGATAAGAATAGTGAGTGAAGATAATGCTGGGTAAGAATGCAGATTGGGTCAGATATGCATGAAGCCAGCTGGGAATGAGATCATGTTGATCTTGAACATTAAACAATTCTATATGCTCCCATCCCAGTAATCTGGGTCTGCTGACTGCTTTAATGCAATTATAAGCATAATAGTAAATTCATGATGTGTCAGTTTTCTGCAGAGTGTTCCATGGGGTTCTAGTTCTCTTACTGTCTTAGATTCTGCCAGCAGCAGAAATTTTTGGCAACAACTGTTAGATAAACTATGTACTGCGGTCCTAAATTTCAAAGAGCACTTAGAATAGGATCTGGCTTTGAGGCCTTGCTTACAGGAGGAGAGTGGCTAGTTCCATTAATGTGCTCTTTTAAGATCTTTGCTTTGTCTTCAGTGTTCTGCAAAATCAGTACAATATGGTATAGGTTTATTAGAATCAAGCACAGAATTTTGTGTGCTTTTAAAAAAAATTACTTCTAAATGTCTTGACATCTAATTTCACTCTCTTGAATTTATGCTGAAAATCCTCCTGACGTTTTTCCTCATTATATCCTTTAATTGTGCATCACTTATTAAAGCTTCATCTATCAGAATTCTACAATGTATTATTTGAAGGTTAAGTTTTTTCAGGTAAGATTCCATTTTTTTCCCAATGATGCAAGAAACTTACTATAACAATTCTAGTTTTTATTTTTATTTATCAGTTTTTGTTTTTGTTTTAGAATAGTATGAGTAGTATAAATTTAGATTTCAGCCCTGAGTAAAAGGCCTGTGGTTATGGTTTTAGTAGATAATTTTGTGCTAAGTCAAATATCAATTTGAGGCAGAAAACAAACAAATGAAAAAAAGTATTATCCTTGTTTATGAACAGAATTGAAAAAGTTTAGTCTCATTACTTGAGAATGCCCTTTTTTTTGTTTGTTTGTTTGTGGGTTTTTTGTTTGTCTGTTTTTGTTTTTGTTTTTGTTTTGTTTTTGTTTTGTGATAGGGCACGTGTTCTTGCCAGAAAAGACAGAGACAGAAAGCGAGAAATCACCCCCCCCAGGGGGCATGGCCACACCACAATCCCGTCTCCTTCATTCTCCTATCAGAATCTTGGGCACACACTCACCTGAGCCCGGCATGCTTTAAGCCACTGGGTCCAGGAGGTGAACCGCGGTCGACTACGAGGGAGCCCAGTGACAAAGCCATTACGCTAACTGCTGGTCCTGAGAATACCTGTTTTAAGCAATTGTTCCAGGTCTAATTCTCCAGTACGAGCCTTCTTGGGCTTTAACTGCTCTCTCAGGATTAGTAATTAATCATTAATCATTAATTGTCAATATTGAAGTTTGATGATATCTAAAGTTGGTAAATTCATTCTGTATAGCTCACAAAGCAGTGTGATTTTAAGCAATTTTTAATCAACCCCTGGATATTTCTCTTTTCTAATCTAAAATTAACAATATTTAATAGAGCTCTTGCTTTATTTATCTAGATTCCTAGTTTATCTATTTATATATTTTTATTCATTTATTTTAGAAAAAAGTTATTTTGGATATATGAAATGCCATTGTCAGAAACTACCTTTTTTTCTTTTGCTAAGACTAATGCTTATTACTATTCATTAAAATTCTATTATCAAAATGATTCTACTTGATTTCTTGAATTACAAAGACATGATAATAGTATTAAAGTGAAGCTTTATATTTATAAAGTGTTTAAAGACTTATTGACTGATGAAACTAACTGTAAAGTTAAAAATCAAAATACATTATCAAAAGTCTAATTTTTTATTATTAGATTCCTAGGAGAGGAAAAAGAAAAAAAAATTTAAAGATATAATGGGTACATTTTCCAAATTAAATATTGATTTATGGTCCCTGAGGTTCACTTTGTTTAATATATTTTTCTCTCCTCTATGAATGGATAATTTCTACTAATTTGTCTTCAGTTCCTTTGAATTTTACTTCTCCTGTCATCCCCATTTTGCTATTGTGCTCATCTAGTAATTTTTTAAGATGTCAAACATTTTGCTTTTTTCATCTCAAATATTTCTGTTTGGTTCCTATTCATAATTTCAATATCTCTATTGTGAAATACTAAGTATTCATTAACATTAGATCATAGAGCATGGTCATAAAGGCTCCTTCAGGAGCCAGCAGGAGGCTTGATGTTTAAGGGCACTGGACTCCCACATGGCCAACTGCAGTGTGAGTTCTGGACCTGGAAATTTGCTTTCTCACTTTCTATCTCTCTGGAAAAATTAAAATAAATAAATAAAATAAATAAAATAATTATTTTTAAAAAGCAAAACTATAAAGACTGCTTCAAAGTCTTAAATTATTCTAACTTTTTATTTATTGATTATCTTTTTGTTTTGTTTTATTTTTGAGAATTGCTCATATTTTTCTGATACTTTTATTTGTTATTTTTATTTTTGCTATAGGGTGCATGCACTCACCAGGATAGCGTGAAAGTGAGAAATCACCCCATAATTCCTTCTCCTCCACTCTCTCCTCGGGATTTGAAGCATGCATGTACACATGCCTGGTGCAGGTCTCAAGCTCCAAGTCCAGGACTCAAACCACAAGGATCCAGCATCATAACTTCCATGTCACTTCCTGCTACACCCTGATACTCCTTATGTCGCATAGTTTTAGGACGCACCATAGCTAGTTTGCTTATTGCCTTATGAAGCTCTGAGTTCTGTTAAAATAATCTGGAGAAAGTACACTTTGTTTTGCTTTGTTTTGTCTTACCAGTGAGTTAACTTAGTTAGGTTCAGACTGCAGATTCTGTGTCACTCTCTTTGAACTGTGGTTCCAGCATGAGTTCAATTTGCAAAGCTTTTGTTCTGCTTTTGGGCCTCTCTCATACTTGCACTTCTCAAAGATTAATCTGGCACTAGGATCATAGTTTATATTTGCGTTCATTTCTCACACCTTTGATGTTCTGAGTCTGTTGCACACATGTGGAGGGTGAGGCTGGGACTTTGTCATTTTACACAGTCTGAGAATACTTTTCTTCAGCTTTCTTCTCTGTAGGATCTCTAATACTCAGCTTCTTGGGACCCCTTTTACCTGTTTTAGGAATAGGGACACAGGGCCTCTCTCAGAGTGTTAGCTATCTGCACTGTGGCTTGCTCATTTCTGCAAGACTGGGTCTACCCTGGGGCACAAGAATGACAGAAAAATGTTTTGAAAATGAAGTACCCATCCTGTCACTTTGAAGTTCCTGATCCCCTGTTCACAGTTCTTCTGGTCATAAAAGAGTGTTTTCTCTTAGGGTTTTAGGTCTGCTATGAATACCACATTGTAGCTCTGTGATTGAGTCTATCCTTGTGGTAGAGCAAGAAACAAATAGGAGAAAGACATAATGATCCTACCCTCTGCCATTGGTGATGACTCATAGGGGCTCCTTACCGTTATTCTCTGGCCAGAAAGTCAGGGGTCATCACACAGATTTTATTCCATCCTCTACTGTGTTGTTCCATACTGGTGACACCCTCGTATCAGTCTGGGAGATAGAAGAGAAAAAAATAAATTAATCTGGTTATAGGTTATTGTTCAACATTTAGCTCCTCTCACTTAATGTGCCTGCTAGTTAACATTTCAAAGTTCAGAACTTTTAAGAATTTAAGAAGTGGTTTTTGTAGTTTGTTGAGAGTTTTAATTACCAATGGTGGGAAAAAGAAGCTAAAATGAATTATTTTCCAGCTCTTGAATGTTCTTAACTATAAATTCCTGTTTCAAAAATATAACCAGCTTACCAAATTACATTGATCTTCCAAACTTTATCAATGCATGAAAGTGAACTGTTCAGTGGTCTTCCCTGATGGAAGCTAGATATGCTTCCTGTTTAAAATCAGTTGATTTCTAGTTGATACACACTTATGTCGGTGTAGGTTTACTTAGCAGAATTTCTATATTTCCAACATTTTCCAAATGTTCTTCTGAAAATTCCTTTTTTATTTCCTTAAAGTTGAATGTTTTCTGTTGTTGGAAAAGCATTCTCCATGGTAATTAATGAACACAATTAGATTATTATGAAGATTCTTTTCCAACCAAATTCTCTAAAATATTGGGAAATATTTTGAGAAGCAGAAATGAACATTTTCACATTTTGCATTTCTCTCCTTTAATTCAATTGAAATTGTACTGAACACCTTAATTCCAAGTCACTACAATGCCTGCAGTTCAATATGCTTCCTTGTAGCTTGATGAAGAGGCTATAAAGCTTTCACGGGTCCTTTTTATTTTCGGCAACTTAATAAAAAGTTAGTGGTATCTGCTTTGTGTTGGATTCCTTGATTTTTTAAAAAAACAATGTCCACCAAGGAGATTGTCTCTACATCTTACTAAGAGAATTATAAATGAACTCAGAATAGGAAGAAAATAATTAGAGATGGCTAGAATACTAAAATCTATGGATACGATTCAGGGAGTGGAAATTCCTATTCATCATTTGGGCAGTTTTTCTCTAGAGGCCTTCTTAAGAATCCATTGAGTTAGAAGTGACAAAAATAATCAGTTACTCTGGTTTTTTCCTTTGTTGCCTCAAGTGATATGGTACCTACTGAATTAAGCAATCAAATCAATCACTTACCTTCCTGAAACTAAAACCATTATTATTCTACTCCGAATATTTCAGAAATGAAATAGTACAAATTGTGATTTATATGTGCTTTTTCCTAACATCGGAAAATGAGGGCTTGGGAAAAATTGCTGATTCAGCCGGCATATGCATCTTCCTTGCACTTTCTTATTCTAATTCAGGTTGAGGGGGAATTAGTTGAAATCAGAACTGTAATAAATCTAAATCACACAAAAATTCATAATTATCTTTCAAAGCAGTAATTTTTGAGTGTCAACTGAGTTCAAGATATGTATTTCTGAAGTAATCAGAACTATTAAACCCATCACCTTCACACAGGAACTTTGATTGCTGCGAAACCATGTCTGTTAGGATAAAAGTTTAAATAGAAACTACAAAAATTAGAAACTTTTTTAAGTGGCTATGTCTTTTTGTGTCCTCACCAGCTATGTATGAGAATTCCAACTGTTCTGCATGCTTTCAGGAATCATACTTGTCAGTATTTTAGTCAGTTCTAATTTTAATTATAATTTTTAATATTTTAACAGTTGTATAATAGTATTTCATTGTGGTACCAATTTGAATTTACCTAATGGTTAATTATGTTAAATGTATTGTTATGTGCTTTTTTTTATTAAAACAAGAAAGATTTTTTTTTTTTTATGTATTCTGAGAGAGATGCACTCTCAGCATAGATTTATGTAGCAGTCCACCTCTAGCTAGCTGGGATCACAGTTCTGTGCATACATTTCGCACCATGTACGGGGTGAACATGGGAACTGTTCTCATTTTGTTTAGTTTAAAACACACACACACACACAAACCACCATAGGTGTTTACCTCCCACCATTGTGATGATGCAACAAGATATCCCTGGCCAAATCCCCATGTCATCATCTTGAACTTTCCATTCTCCATGACTACAAGGTAATAAATGTTTGTTCTTTATAAATTACTCTCTCTCATGTATTCTGTTTTAGCAGCACAAAACAGACTAAGACAATGTCCTTGCAGATATATCAATAGTTAAATCTATTGAGAATACACTGGAGTATGGTGGGTCACTGACTCTATATGACTCAGGTCGTTATAAAAGGATAGCCATGTGCAGACAGACACACAAGAATGCCACGTGATGATGAAGGCAGAGACTTAAGCTACACAGTTGCAAGACAAGGAAAACCAAAGATTACTGGCAAACCAACAGAGTATAGGTAGAGGCAAGAAAAGATCTCCCTTCAGATTTCAGTAGAAAAAATGACCCAGCAGTCTTAATTTTATATTTCTAGACCCCAGAACTGTGAGATGAGAAATTTTTGTTATTGTCAGCTACCTAGTTAGTGATATTTTGTTATGGTCACCCTTGGAAACTAATATTCTTCATGTGGGAAGAAATGGTTTCTTCATTAGATGTTTTCAAATGACTTGTGGGAAAAAAGTATAGTCCACTTTATTTGTAGTACAATCACATATGGTAAAATACAGTAAACAAAAGCACAATATTTAAAAACGTTCCTGGAAACGTCTTCTATAGTTGAATGCAGTTTTGACATTGAAGCTTACAAATAAATCCCATAGCATGATTATATACTGGCATGTAGGCATGTACATTATTGATGCTAGTAGCCATTTATTTGCTCATGTTTTCATAAAAAAAATCTAAACCAATTTATTTCCATGACATTTGTTCACATAAATTGGCATTATGAATAGATTAAATTTTCGTACACTTATGCACAGGAGTAACTAAATTCTAGCCTTTCTATTTCTAGATGAACATCATTCTTCCATTAGAAAAAAATTATAACCTAGGTGTGAAGAAACCAGATTTCATAATTCCTTCTGCACTTTTACTAATCTAAGCTCACACAGGTAAATGTTTAACACAGTGTCATTGTCTTAGTGTGCGAATGATATATTCTTTATCTTGTACTTTAAGCCTATCCTTTGTTCAGTCCTTGATTATTGACAACTAGATTCAATCATTCCAGAGCAATTCTTGTAATAAAAATAGTCAACTAGAAAATATTTAATAAATTGAAAATAGTGCATTTTGTATTCAAACACTGTATATATTTACTTCAATGTGTTGAACACAGTTTCAAATCTTAATTCTTTTTATCTAAAGTAAAACATCACATTGGGCCAGCTAAAGGCCTGGTGGTTAGGTGAGCTGGATCTCACATGGACTATGCAGTTTGAATCTTGGACCCAGTGGCTTGCGAAACATGCTGGGTGGGTGTGAAATGAGTGCCCAAACCCTTGAAAAGAAATAAAGATTGGGACCAGCAGTTAGCGTAATGGCTATGTTGCTAGACTCCCACATAGTCGACCACGGTTCAAGTCCCGGACCCGGTGGCTTAAACTCATGGCGGGCGCATGTGCGTGCATGCCCAAGATCCCAAGAGGAGAATGGAAGAGAAGGGATTGTGGCGTGGCCATCCTCCCTGGGGGGTGGTTTCTCGCTTTCTATCTCTCTGTCTGTCTGGCGAGCGCATGCACCCTATAGCAAAAACCTCTCAAAAACAAAAAAAAAAAAGAAAGAAAGAAAGATGAAGAATGGGGATTGCAGCATAACCATACCCCATTGGGAATGCTTTCTTGCTTCTCCCCCACTCCTTTCTGTCTCTCTTTGGTGAGTGCATGTACCCTCTGGCAAAAATTTTAAAAGTTACATAGCAAGATAGAGAAATGTATAACTTTACCAGCGATATATAATTTTCCTCCCCCTTTTACAAGAAAAACTCCAATTCCTTCTAAATATTTTTGCTGGTTACATTGTGTTTGGCATCAGAGATTGGCTCTTTGTCCCTATCTTCCCTGCTATGGCTCCTGGGAGGCTGACCCCTGCAGACTGCATCACCTGGATTGCTGACTATCTGGTTTGCCATGCAGTTTTGCCAATGGGAAGCAACATGGAGTAATATTGTTTTTATTTCTTCTTTGCCACAGCATTTTCCTTTAGTACTTGTTGAATTTATAAATAACTACTGCCCTATAGCAGCCCCTAGGAAGTCTCCCCTCCCTGGCTCCAACCTCAAGTGGCTCTGATAGGTTTTCTCCCTTGTCTGCTTAACCGAAAATGTGATAATGACTTCAGACTGTGGTCATTATCTACAGTGCTTGGTTTTGTTTGGCTGCTTTGGGTGTTCATTTTTATTTTTCTGTAAGGAGGCTTATCTTTATTTATTTTGCTTAATTGTATAAACTCATTAGTATTCACATCATTTTTGGAAAAACAAATTTTATTTTGATACGTAATTAGCAGGTACATTTTATTGCATCAAAATTTGATGCAAACAAAATTTATTTTCTTTTTTTTTTTTCCCTAGGTTTTTGCCACACGGCACATGCACTAGCCAGAAAGAGACTGAGAGAGAGGGGATGGCCATGCCATAATCTCTTCTCCTCAATTCTCCTCTTGGGATTTGGGGCATGCATGCACACACATCTAGTGTGTTTCAAGCTGCCGGGTCCAGGACTCCCACTAAGATTAGTCATGTAGGAGTACAGTGTCTTAATCACCATGCATGCTGGCTCCGTTTTTTCCCTCTTTAAAAGTTACCTTTAATTGAAACTTTCTCCTATTCCAAACATATACATTATTTAAATTTAAGACTTTCTTATTTGTAACATTTTTAAAAGGGCAAGCACTATATTTGCATTCAATTGTAGAACATTTTTAAAGTCTATTTCCCAATTCATCCATGAGCTCTTTATTTACCAGGACAGTGGTTGCCTATGGTGGGTAGGCTAAAGAGATTGACTAGAAGAGGACATGGGAGAACTGTCTAGGATGAGAGAAGCCCATATTTTGATTGGGATGTTGGTGGCACAGGTCTATCCATTTATAAGGATTCAACACTATGTATCTGAGATATACATCTTTCACTATAAGTAACTTTACTGCAATAAAATAACAAAAAAACCTATTTCTTATTTTCTACACACATTAATACCATGTTTGTAAGCAATGGAAATAAGCATCATCAATATTATGGGCATTGTATGAGTTATTTTTACATTTAATTTAATTATTTATTATTATAGATTTCTTTACCTCATTTTCTTTTTTTAAGAGAGCTTTGGAACCAGCAGTTAGCATAAGGGCTATGTTGCTGGACTCCCATGTAGTCGACCACGGTTTGTGTCCCGGACCCGGTGGCTTAAAACTCATGCCGGGCGCATATGCGTCTGTGCCCAAGATCCCGAGAGGAGAATGGAGGAGAAGGGATTGCGGCATGGCCATTCCCCCCCCGGGGGGGGGGGGAGTTCTGCCTTTCCGTCTATCTGGCTATTCC
>NW_006198219.1:348283-360645 GCF_000334495.1 Tupaia belangeri chinensis
AAAAAAAAAAAAAACACAAAGAGAGAGAGAGAGTTTTCATTGTTGTTTTGTTTATTTTTTGTGGTTTCTTGCTTGTTTTTGCTATAGGGCACTAGCAGTCACCGGATAGACAGAAAGTGAAAAATCACCCGACAGGGAGGATGGCCACACTGCAGATCCCTCCACCTCCATTCTCCCCATGGGATTTTAGGCTTGCACATACAGACACCCAGCGTGAGTCTGAAGCCACCAGGTCCAGGACTCAAACTGCATGGGAGTCCAGTGACATAACCATTACATCATCCACTGGTCCCCTCTTCACCTCATTTTCTCAATAAAAACAAAATCTAAGCTAAAAACCAGAATAGCAAATAGGAATACTTATAACCAAGTAAGACATATGACAAAAGATATATTTCTAGTCAACCACAATTTAAAAATAGCTTCCACTAATCTATTTAAGTAGTTAATATAAAGCAGCTCCATGATTTATCCTGTTTTACATTTATTTTTTATTTCCTGGGTAACATTTTCATAACCAGGGTGAGAAAAAAATAAAGAAACCTCTGAAGAGGAAACCTTTTACTTTGCTTTAATAAAATCTCTTTTGTTAATATTCTAGTTAGATGAATCATAGCCAATTTTTCCAGCAAGATAAAATGTTCACAATATACTGACTAATTCTTTTTTTTTTAACTAGGATATGTTACATATTTATGTTTAAGAACTTCAGATTTAGAATATTCATTGTAAGATTGACTTAAATGCCCCAATTGATCGATCAGATTGAAATTTTTTTTTCAGACCACCACAAGAAAAGGATTATGACATTCCTTAGAAAGTACTTTTATACCGCACCTTCCAGGTTTTCCTAAAATTCTGTTGCATGGACTGATGTTTTCCCCTACCAAAATATTAGAACCCTCATATATTTCTGGTAGATATGTAGAATGGTACAGTCATATTGGAAAATAGCATGTAATTCCTCAAAATATGAAATATAGATGGGGCCAGCAGGTGGCAGAGTGATTAAGGCAGTAGAAAGACATCGTCCAGAGCCACTAAGTCCTGAAGCCAAAGGCTTGAAACTCATCCCAGGTGTGTGTGCATGCATGCCCAAATTCCTGAAAGGAGAATGGAAGAGATGGGATTGTAATGTGGCCATCCGCCCTGTGGCTGGAAGTGGAGCTGATTTCTCTTTTTAAGGAAAGAAACAGAAAATAATCTCCCAGTGTTCCTCTCGTAGAGAGTTATGGCATACTGCTATGTATCTCCAGGCCACCATAGTCATGAATTTTGTTACGTGTCCATAGTACATTTTTAAATTATTTAATATATTCTTGAATATGTAGTATAATTTGTATAATTTTAATGTATATAAATGTAATTACATAATATATGTTTCTAACACTTTATTTTCTATTTATCATTATGTTATACAGATTTTTTTTCTCACTAAACTTAGCTTTAATGGTGCTCAAAATTCTGTGGCAGATTTTTGGTTAATGACATAAAGGTTTGGTTCTAATATTTATACTTTATAAACTGTCATGTAGTTGTCATGCTATGATAGCATAAGTTATTTGAAATAACTTTTGTAATTTCTGCTTTTGTATTCAGGTCATTGTTAAATAGAATACTAATAAACAATTAGCAACCTGGAAAAAACTGTAGTCTTTATGTCTTGTTCAGGTTATTACCAGATGTACATAATGATAAAACATCTGGTTTAAATGAAATGTTTTAATTGGATTTTTTTTCTACATGATGACAAATAACAATACGTCCCAAATATCTGGACATTTTAACATCAAGAAAATAAAATATTTGGATATTTTTAACATCTGAATGTTTGATATTCCATTCAGGCATAATTGTATTTTTCTAAACTTGGCATATAGGTTTAATCTACTTTTTAATGGAAAATGGAGAGAATTAATGTATACTTTGTTTCCTGATTTCTTACTGCACAGAGAGAAAGCAAGCATACTAAATATGTTTAGATAACTGCAACAAAGATAAAAATTTATGTGAAAATTGCAATAATAGCACATTTCCTTTACTACATAGATGCTCTGGTGTCCAGTTCTGTGAATTCAAGTAAGATACTCTGTGTTTCAGCTGTCTGAATTCTAAACTGTATAGTGTAGCTAATGGTAGTAGCTACTTTCAGGTTTTGATGAAGATTAAACAAGGTAATTAATGTTCATTGCTTTAGATAGCACTTGGCTTAGACATAACATATAATAAATACTAGCTTTTATTTTAAGAAATTTAATTTCTTCCATTTTCCCTATTTTCCCATGTTGTATTTTTAAAACATTTCTTTCCTGTTCATGTGTGTAAATGTCAAACAATTTTATTTTAAGATTATTATGGAAAATATGTTGCAAAGGGAAAAACTTATGAACCTATTTTAGAATTCCAAATAAAAAATTGTGTTGGCTTGTGACAAGGTAATGACTGTGGAGAAAGAGGGATGTATCTTATAGATCTGGCACTTGCATTTTACACATAAAGTAGAACTTGCTGGTCAGTTGGATGAGGGGAGTGAATGAAAATATGCAGGGTATGTGATATATGTTTATCTAAATTCACCCTCCAACTACTCCACACTGCTTTGTGCCCTGAAAGCCTGATCTTCATGGAATATTGAATGAAAATCCCTTGCTGTCTGACTTTTTAATGGGTTCAGCCAATGGGATGCATAAATAGGAGACTGAAAAGTATCACTGGAATGAGGGCTTAGCTTTTATTCCTCCGTATTTATTCCTCTTGCTCATAATGGATTGGCCTGATCTTCTATTGAAACCACAGGTCCTGTCATGGTAGTTTTATCCATAGATTATATCATTCATACTTTGGCAACTTCTTTATACAAGGCCATTCAGGTCTAGGGTGGCGCTATCCCCTCACTTTGCTAGACCTTTATGGTTTTCCTAAATACTGCTGTGATATCTGTGATAATTTATTAAACACACCTAAAATTATCCAACTTTAGAAGGACTTGTTTCCTTCAGGTAGCTGGGTTTTAGAAAGGGGAAAATTAGGTGTTTGTTTTTCCTTAATTACACGGGTAGATAGTAGGACCATTTACTGATACACAGAAAAGTGATTGAAGGAAAAGTAGGTAGGTAGTGGCAGGGTAGGCTAAGAAAAAAAAATAAAGGTTTCATTTTTGACTACTTATATTTGAGATGTCTGTGACACATCAAGTGGATATGTCCATTAGGTACTGGAATTTGGGAGGATGAATATTTAGTATACCCAAGAGAATCAAAGACATACTGGAATTTGAGTTTTAGTCAATTCCTACTGAAAGGACAGACTAGAAATATAAATCAGGGAGTTATTATCAGAAACGTATATAAATACACAAGAAAAGATAAAAATCACCAGGGAAAGCATGCAGAAGAAAAGAAAATGGCTCAATGTTGAGATTCCATCCTTAAATTATGAATATAAAACTATGAAAAGATTTTTAAAAAGTAACTGCAGGAACAAGCAGATGGAGTAGGGATTACATTGCTGGATTTTGACATGGCCAAACACAGTTCGTGTCCCACACCCAGTGGCTTGGAAATGATGCCACATGTGTGCATGTGCCCAAGATCTTGAGGAGAGAATGGAGGAGAAGGGGTATTGGCATGGCCATCCCCTCTGGGGAGTGTATTCTCTCTCTCTCTCTCTCTCTCTCTCTCTCTCTCTGGTGAGCACATGCACTCTAAGGCAGAAAAAAAAAACTCTTAAAAAAAAGTAACTTCAGTATTAATATCAGATAAACTATAATGAATATCCTGTATTCCAGGATTATAAGAATTACTTTGTTAACATGGCTGTACTCAAAATAATCTACAGATTCAATGCAATTCTTACTAACATTGCAATGACATTTTAAAGAGAAATGGGAAAAAAAATTTAAATCCACATGTAACCACAAATGTGTCCAAATAGCTAAAGAAATCTTGAGCAAAGTGAATGAAGCTGAAGGTATCACACTATCTAATTTCAAAATATACTACAAAGTGAGACCAGCAGTTAGCATCATGGCTATGTCACTGGACTCCCATGCAGTTGACCGCGGTTTGCGTCCAGACCCAGTGGCTTAAACTCACGTTGGGTGCATGTGTGTACGTGCCCAAGATCCCGAGAGGAGAATGGAGGAGAAGGGATTGCGGCATGGCCATCCTCTCTGGGGGGTGATTTCTTGCTTTCTAGCTCTCTGTCTGTCTCTGTCTTTCTGGCGAGTGCACATGCCCAATAAGAAGAAACCTCTCCAAAAAAAGAAAAAAAAATATATATATACTACAAAGTTAAAGAAACAAAAAGAGCATGTTATTGGCAAAACACACAAATTAACAAAACACAACAAAAAATCAAAACCAGACACATAGACCAGTTGAACAGAATAGAGAACACAGAAATAAATCCACATATTTACAATCAATTGATCTTCAACAAAGGTGCCAAGAACCAAGAAAGTAATTAGACTCTTATACTATGTACAAAGATTAACTCATAACAGATTGAAGACTTTATTTATTTATTTATTAGAGGTTTTTGCTATAGGGAGCATGCACTCACCAGAAAGATAGAGACAGAGACAGAAGGCAAGAAATCACCCCTCCCAGTGGGATGGCCACTCTGCAAACCCTTCTCCTCCATTCTCCTCTTGGGATCTTGGGCACGCATGCACACAAGCCTGGTGTGTTTTTCAAGCTTTCAGGTCTGGGACTCAAACTGTGTACACGTGGGACCAACAGGTGGCATGGTGGTTAAGGCGCTGGATACTCCCACTTGGCTGACAAGGGTTCAAGTCCTGAATCTGGTGGCTTGCTTTCTCACTCCCCCCCCCTCTCTCTCTCACCCTTTGTCTCTCTCTGGTCAAATTAAGAAATAAATGAATTAGTAAATAATTATTTAAAAAAACAACAAACAAACAAACAAAAAAACTGTGTACACGTGGCCATGTTGGATTTGTCCCTGTCTTTCTTTCTTTGGTGAGTGCACGCACCCTAAGATAAAAAAAAAAAAAAAAAAAACTGAAAAAATTCCAAAAACAAAATGTGAGATAGATGTATTATTAGCTTGATTTAATTATTTCACAATGTGTACATATATCAAAACATTATGTTGTACACTATAAATTTATAAAATTTTTATTTGTCATTATACCTGTGTAACAAAACCAGGAAAATAAAAACAATTAAATTATTAAATGAAAAATCAGTGTATGCTCATAAAGTGTTCATTTACTTTCACAAACATTTATAAAATCTATAGCTTAGATGTTTATATGTAAGCCTTAGTCCAAAATATGTAAGAAAAATGAACAGAATTATAATACTAGTAAGAGAACTTAATTTATCATTTTTTAAAGAATTCTTTTCTTTAATTTTCTTCCTTCTTTTTTCTCTCTCTCTCTTTGTTCATTCCTTTCATTCTTTCTTCTTAATTTGACCAGAGAGGGACGGAATGAGAGAGAGAGAAAGTGGCAGGGAGAAAGAAAGCAAGCTGCCAGGTTCAGGACTTGAACTGTGGTCAACCATGTGGGAGTCCAGTGCTCTTAACCACCACACCACCTACCGGCCCCTAATTTATCATGTTTTTTAGTCTTTATGAGATTAACTAGGTATAAAAAAGAACCTATGACTCCTATAAACTGAAATTGTAGTCTTTTCTAAATAATATGCAATATGTAAAATATAGACTAAAATGAATATGATGGGACACTTTCTTTTTGGACAATACAAACTAAAAATCAATAGCAAAACTGTTCAACTATAATTTAAAATCCTAAACATATTTAAATATTTTCTACAGGTAGTAGAATAAAGACAGAGTTTTATTGCACTTTTATTTATAATCTATTAATTTTCTAATTTATGTTGAACACAAAATACTTCTGTGATTTTAATATAATCATAATCTTATAAAGAAAGAAACTCTTTCAATATTATCAATACCTTTTCTATCTTTTTTTTTTTTTTTTCGAATGGACCTTTGTCCTTCCTTTCCAACTCCAAGGTAAGAACTTGTCTCCTAACAGGCCTTTCCATGTCCATCCTGAAAACTCTGATTTTCTAATGGGAATAATATTCCCATCCTCCTACCTCCCTCACAAGTTCCTCAAATGTTTTTGTGTGTGTGTGCAGTCACGACTAGAAACCTCAAGCTCAGTGGAAATGAACTCAGGGTTGCTGATAAGGGAGCACAGAGAGCACTGAGTTTTGCCTACTAACTACATGGTATATCCTAACCACAAAGGTACAGTCAATCCGCTCTGGGTTTCTGAATCAAGGTTCTGATGAGGAATGATGGATGATGGGATGGGTGCTATACACAGGCCTTCTTGTTTTTGTTTAATCTCATCTCTATTTCAGGAAGTAAAGCTAGATTTATATATATATATGTATATATATGTGTATATATTTATATATATATTTTTTTTTTAAGAGAGATTTTTGCTATAGGGCGTGTGTGCTCACCAAAGAGATAGAGAGACAGAAAGCGAGAAATCACCCCCCAGGGGGGATGGCCACGCCACAGTCCCTTTTCCTCCATTCTCCTCTCGGGCACACACATGCACCCAGCGTGAGTTTAAGCCACCGGGTCTGGAACTCAAACTGCGGTCAACTACATGGAAGTCCAGCGACATAGCCATTACACTAACTGCTGGTCCCGAGGGCCCTTTCTTCATAGACAATCATCTCACTGTCACCTCACATGGCAGAAGGGCAAGGGATTCCTAAGTGTACTAATCCCATTCATAAAGGCTTATGACTCAGTCACCTCTCAAAGGCCCTCACCTCAGAGATGAGGATTTCAATATATGAATGCGGGGGTGACATAAACATTTAGATCATAGCAGACCATTTGTTGCATTTGATGGTTTGTCACCTTGGCTGGGCCACGGGATACAGTGTTAGGTCAAACACTGGTCTAGATGTTGGCTTGAAGGTGTATTTTAGGGGTGATTAACTTGTAATGTAGTATCTTAGAGTCAAGCCAAGTACTCTGCACAATGTGTGTGTGGGGAGTGGGGAAGCTCATCCAGTCAGCTGAAGGCCTTAAGAGTGAAAGATTGAAGTCTGCCAAAGAAGAAGGAATTCTGCCTCTAGACTCAAGCTGCATCATCTCTTCCCCAGGGCTCTAGCCTTCTCACTTACCTGCAGTTTTTAGATTTGCCAGCCCCTACAATTATGAGAGCCAGTTTAAAAAAAAAAATCTCTCAATAGATGAAGAGACAGAGAGAAAATAAGTGATCTGTATCTAGAGATAAATCTTAATCGCTATCACTACTATTACTATCTCTGTCTCTCTGTTTGTTTGTTCGCCGTAAGGGCTATGCACTGGCTGGGGAGAAACAGAGAGAGAATCACGCCCCCTTCTCCATTCTCCTGTCCAGATTTTTGGACAAGCACACACATGTGCCTGGTGCATTTTTCTAGCCTCCAGGTCCAGGACACAAACAGTGTATGTAACCAGCCATGTAGGCTCTAGTTGCCTTTACCACCACAACACCAGCAGGCACTCTTTTTCTCTAGCTCCCCTATTGGTTCTGTCTCTGTGGAGAACCCTGGCCCAGATATAGGATGTGACAGGTCAGGGTCAATCCTTGGCACAACTCCAGAGAGCACCATTCACTCTGAGCCCAAGCATGCCAGCATCTGTGCCTTGCACATGTCCTCCCATGACAGCTCTCTGAGGAAGGTGCCTTTTTTTTTTTTCTCCCCATTTTGAAGATGAGGAAATTGAAGGGTAAGAGCGTCTAACAGCCTGACTCCTAAGCCTAGAGTCTTAACAACTCCATGAGACCCAAAACAGTTGTGTCTAGGATGATGGAGCAAATAAATGGCAGTGCCAAGACCAGGACCAACATCTCCTCACTCCTCACACCCTGACTTTACACATCAGTGAACAAAATAAATGTAGAGCCGTGCCTCACATGAGCAAGCACAAAGAAAATTAGTCCCAAATAGAACATTCCTGTGGTCGTTCAACTATATTCTGTATTATCAATGGATGCCACCAGTTAAGAGCCACAGGCCGCTGAGAACTCAAGGCAATGATTGTTCCAGTTACTTGGTTAAACTTGCTTCATAATTCATTGTTTTTTTGAGGCTCAATCTTTTTCTTTTTTTATTTTTAATGCCAGAGGGCATATGTTTGTGCCAGAGAGAGAGAGAGAAAATGCAAATGTCTCCCAGCCCTCATTGGGTCACACTGCAATCCCTCCTCCTTTTCTCCATCCTGTTCAGATTTGGGGTGTCATGCATATGCACCTGGCATGATTTTCAAGCTGCCAGGGCCAGGATTCAAACTGCAGTTGGTCATGTGGGTTCCAGTTCTTCCAAATAGCACTGAACCACTGTGCTATGGGGCTGCTGTGATTCTACTTTTAATGTGACATAGAAGCACTTAGAAATGCCTCCTCGGTGTCCTCCCAGGCTTTCTGCAGGAGCTTTCCAACAAGGAAAGGCAAGGCTAGAAGCACAGAGCTCATTTGCCTCCCCTCATCCTTGGGACTGAAATAAAGACTCTGTCCAGGGAATGTCTAGCTCTTCACTCAGAAGCTGTCTGATGCAGAGCCCTGCCGCTTTTAAGAAGCCCTGTGTTGTCCTGAAGTGAGGTTTGTTTTCCATCTCCCCACAGGTATTAGTCCACTTAGGAAATAAGGTGTTAAAAAGCAATTGCTTGACCAGGGGCTGGCAAATCCAGGCTTCTTGTGCAATTTACAAAATATTTTCTTTGTTGTTGTCCTTGAAGCCCAAGTGGGACTAATGGCTTTAACTACCAGCCCACATGTTTCAAAGTGATTTCCACATCAGGAAGCCATTGTTGGCGTCCCCAACCACTTAATTGGTAGAGGATGTGAGCAACTCTGAAAGGCCACACTTCTGTACCAGTCCCAACCCATCGTTCAGAGAGGAGCTGGTTTTCAGCAACAATTTCCATTTCTGCCTCCTTATGTGTACTAAATCACTTCTGGCTCCATTTTTCTGTGGAATAAAAGGTTTCCTTGGTAATAGAAAAGTGTTCCAATCATCCCTGGCACCCAAGAAATGGAGTTGGCTTTGCGATCACGAAGACCAAAGTAATCTGTGTTGGCATAAATCCCAGAGGAACAGTGTCAAAAAATGGTCATTGCAAGGGTGTGGTGGTGAAGGGTGCAATTGCTAATGTCAGGACAAGTTGCTTCCTGCTCTCTAGACCTCGATTGTCTCATGTGTCAACCTGCGTGGTATGAACACACTTTATAGGGGAATTCAAGGATGAAGTGAAATGATATGCATAAGACTCCTAGCACAGTGACTAGCACACAGTAAATGAAGTAAACATCACGTCTCTCCCACTCTCCATCTTCGCCATCATCCTTCTCATCACTCGCATCTTCAAATAAGGACATTTTTAAGGAATGACACAAAACCCAGAACTTATAAAGAAAGACAGTTACAATTTAACACGTAGGAGTTTTAAAAAAATAATCATTTATTTAATTTTGTTTATTATTATTAATTTCTCACTTGACCAGAGAGAGAGAGAAGGAAAGTGAGAAAGCAAGACACCAGGTTCGGGACTTGAATTGTAGTCAACCATGTGGGAGTCCAGTGTCTCAACTACCATGCCACCTGCCAGCCCCAACAAAATAAACAACGTTCAAAGAGAAATTATAAGCTGGGAAAAAATGTCTTCTACATGTTTGCCAGATTTTTTTTTCATATACAAAGATGATCACCCTATTAGGAAATAAATGTTTACTGAATAAAAATAAAAAGAATGAGAATGAAAGGGAAATAAACAAGCAGTTCTTAGAAATTTTAAAACAAATGACAAAAAGACTCCCAATTTATTTCATTAGTGAAATATAAAACATCAGTGAGAATTTTTTTCATTCATCAAATGAGGAAAAGTACACAGTATCTGCCAGTGTTCTCCACCTCTGCAATGCTTTGAAGCAATGTTGATGGGAGTATAAATTGGCGAACCTTCTGGAGGGCAATTTGGTAATTCTCAAAACTGAAAAATTCTTAAGTGTACCCTAAGAGAACTTTCCAAGGAACTAGGCAGTGGTGCAGCAGTAACACAACCAGAGCCTCATGGCAAAGTCCTGGCTTTGCATACTGGGACCACCCTGATCACAACAGGTGCATACCTGTGATCCAAACCAGTTGAGACTAGGGTGAATTGTGACAGAAAGACCCTGCTGGGGTCTCTGTCTTTCTCTCTCTGTTTCTCTCTCTCTCTCTCTCGCCCTCGGAAGAAATAAAGTGAGAAGAAAAGAAAAGAATACTTTCCTAAAAGACGACAGGACTAATAGATAGTATTTCAACGTTATTTGTAATAGCAAAATCTCATAAATAACTTACATGCCTCTTAGTAGTAAATTAAATGGGGACCAGCAGTTGGAGTAATGGCTATGTCTCTAGACTCCCATGTAGTTGACTGTAGTTCAAGTCCCGGACCCGGTGGCTTGAACTCACACCAGGCACTAGTGCGTGTGTGCCCAAGATCCCACAAAGAGAATGGAGAAGGGATTGCAGTGTGGTCATACCCCCTGGGGGGTGATCTCTAGCTTGCTATCTTTCTGTCTCTCTCTGTCTTTCTGATGAGTGCACACACCCTATATCAAAAACCTCTCAAAAAGTAAATTAAATGAATTATGGTAATGCATGTAATGATGTATTCTTTATATACTGCTGCATAACAAATCATCCCAGAACTGAACAGCTTAAAACAATACGCATTTATTATGTCACAGTATCTGTGCATCAGGAAACCAGGAATGGGTTAAAGCTGAGCTAAGATGCCTTCAGGATCTCTCATGGAGTGCAATCACGATGTTGGCCAGGGTTGTAGTCGTTTTCTTTTTCTTTTCTTTTTTTTAGCGTATGTGCACTCAGAGAGAGTGAGTGGGAAAGTGAGAAATCACCTTCCGGGAGGATGGTCATGACACAATCCCTTCTTCTCCTGTCTCCTTTTGGGCACTCATACACATGTGCCTTGCGTGATTTTTCAAACCAACAGGTCTGACACTCTAACTGCACAGTTGGCCAGGTGGGATCCAGTGCCTTAGCTTCCACATCACATGCTGGCCTGGCTTACAGTCGTTTCTAAGCCGCCTCCAAGTCCACAGTTGTTGGCAGGAGGCAGTTCTTTGCTGTTGGCCAGGAGGCTGTCCTCAGGGCAGCTAAGGCATTGTAACTTGCTTTATCCGAGGGAGCAAGTGGAAGGAACCAGAAAGAATAACAGCTAACAGTGAGGTGGAAGTCCCCATCATGTATGACCTAATCTCAAGGTGACATCTTATCCTTTAAACTATATTCTATTCATTAGAAGCAAGTTATTAGGAAATGTTAAACATCGTGAGTTTCTACTTTTAAATTCCTCAATATTAATCTCTGAAAAATAGGGTCATTTTCTTCCTTAACCACCATGCCATTACGATGTCTAACATAATTAAAATAATGCCCTGTTTACAACTTAGAATGTTTCCGGTTGTTTCTGAAAATATCTCTTATAGATTATTAAAACCACAATCCAATAAAGATCCTTATGTTACATAAATTTGATTGTTGTATCTTTCAACTCTTTTTAGTCTAAAGTACCTTCCCCCTTTTTTTCATGTTATGATTTGTTGAAAAGAAAGGAGACCAGTGGTTCAGTCTTCAGGATCTTTCTGAGTGCTTCTTCCTGATATACTTTGTATTTGGGGTTTTTTAAAATAATTACTTATTTAATTTTATTTATTTATTTATTATTATTAAATTTGACCAGATAGAGAGAGAGAAAGAGAAAGTGAGAAAGCAAGCCACCAGGTCTAGAACTTGTACTGTGGTCAGCCATGTGGAAGTCTAACACCTTAATCACCATACCACCTACCAGCCCTGCTACTTCCTGATATACTTTGTTTCTACATTTCCTGCAAACTAGATTCTGGATATTTTAAAATTTTTTTAAGAATGTAATTTTATTTATTATTACTATTTTTAAAAATTTGTTCTAGGGTACAACACTCACCAAAGAGAAAGAGCAAACCACCAGGTCCAAGACTCAAACTTTGGTCAGCCATGTGGGATTCCAGAGCCTTAACCATCATGCCACCTGCTGGTCCCTAGACACTGGATTTTAAGGCTTCATTTTTATTTACCAAGATTATCCCACAGTGATGCCAAGTTTTCCATATTCTATGAGGTATATAATGGCTGGTTGGGCCCCTACTACTGATTTTTTTTTAAGAATTATTTAATTTTATTAATTATTATTTATTTATTTATTTATTTTTGAGAGAGAGAAATTTCTGACATAAGGTACGTACATACACTAGAGAGAGAGAGACAGAAAGCAAGGAGTCACCCCCCCCCCCCCGGGGGGGAGCCCCA
>NW_006198219.1:362095-365067 GCF_000334495.1 Tupaia belangeri chinensis
TGCCAGGTTCAGGACTTGAACTGTGGTCAACCATGTGGGAGTCCAGGGCTCTTAACCACCACACCACCTACCGGCCCCTAATTTATCATGTTTTTTAGTCTTTATGAGATTAACTAGGTATAAAAAAGAACCTATGACTCCTATAAACTGAAATTGTAGTCTTTTCTAAATAATATGCAATATGTAAAATATAGACTAAAATGAATACGATGGGACACTTTCTTTTTGGACAATACAAACTAAAAATCAATAGCAAAACTGTTCAACTATAATTTAAAATCCTAAACATATTTAAATATTTTCTACAGGTAGTAGAATAAAGACAGAGTTTTATTGCACTTTTATTTATAATCTATTAATTTTCTAATTTATGTTGAACACAAAATACTTCTGTGATTTTAATATAATCATAATCTTATAAAGAAAGAAACTCTTTCAATATTATCAATACCTTTTCTATCTTTTTTTTTTTTTTTTCGAATGGACCTTTGTCCTTCCTTTCCAACTCCAAGGTAAGAACTTGTCTCCTAACAGGCCTTTCCATGTCCATCCTGAAAACTCTGATTTTCTAATGGGAATAATATTCCCATCCTCCTACCTCCCTCACAAGTTCCTCAAATGTTTTTGTGTGTGTGTGCAGTCACGACTAGAAACCTCAAGCTCAGTGGAAATGAACTCAGGGTTGCTGATAAGGGAGCACAGAGAGCACTGAGTTTTGCCTACTAACTACATGGTATATCCTAACCACAAAGGTACAGTCAATCCGCTCTGGGTTTCTGAATCAAGGTTCTGATGAGGAATGATGGATGATGGGATGGGTGCTATACACAGGCCTTCTTGTTTTTGTTTAATCTCATCTCTATTTCAGGAAGTAAAGCTAGATTTATATATATATATGTATATATATGTGTATATATTTATATATATATTTTTTTTTTAAGAGAGATTTTTGCTATAGGGCGTGTGTGCTCACCAAAGAGATAGAGAGACAGAAAGCGAGAAATCACCCCCCAGGAGGGATGGCCATGCCACAATTCCATGGCCATGCCACAATTCCTTCTTCATTCTCCTCTTGGGATCTTGGGCACACACAAACATGCACCCGGTATGAATTTTAAGTTGCTGGGTCCAGGATTCAAACTGTGGACAACTACGTGAGAGTCCAGCAACATAACCATTATGCCTGCCATCTGCTGGTTCCTAGATATACTTTTTTTTTTTTTTTAAGAATTTTTTTCGTTATTTTTATTTATTTTAATTTGACCAGAGAGAGACAGAGTGAGAGAGAGAGAAAGTGAGAAAGCAAGCTGCCAGGTCTGGGACTCAATTTGCAGTTGGCCATATGGGTGTCCAGTGCCCTTAACTACCATGCCTCCTGCCATCCCTACTAGATATACTTTTAATAGGGGTGTACCACCCAAATCTTCTGCTCCCCTATCCCTCATAAAAAAGGTCTATTTTCTTCTAACAATCAGAGAAACTTCCACTCATATTCTAGCACTTGGGGTTATTTTTTCAGCATTTATCTGTGACTTTTCAAAAGCTTGTGCTGTGTGTTCATTATATTTTAGTGTGAAATTGAGACAGGCTCCCAGATGCCATTTTGATCTAGAAGTCTTTCTCAAGTTGTAAGAAACATGTAGTGTAGAGAGAAGGGCATTTAAGGAGAGACATGTAAAGAAAGTCTTTTAGCATTAGGGACTATGGAATGTTTAGATAACTCTGAGAAATAAATTGGCTTACAACAACATGGGGATGTCAGTAAATAGAGGATGATGTGGGTAGAGATAAGTGGGCCACCTATTGATTCTTTGCAAATTTGTGAAAGTGTATATTCTGCGTGGGAAAAAAAATAAAACAAAACAAAAACCCAGCTATGTAGAAATGCCAATTCTGCACTTTTGGAAAACCGTAACTGATTATTCCATAATTTCAGCCACAGCGCTATTAAGGTAGATCCAACTAATATAAACAGTGGTTAATTTCTGGTTTTGGTGGGCTAGTGTCTACTTACAGAACTTCAGAGGATGTAGGATCTCCTAAATTCAATCAATATCAACTAGTTTGTTTCAGTAACAACCAGGTCTCTAAAAGTATAGGTTATAAAACACTGATTGTTGGGACCAGCAGATGGCGGAATGGTTATGTCTCTGGAGTCCCACGTACTCCACTGTGGTCTGGGACCCGGTAGCTTCAAACTCATTCTGGACACATGCGCGTGCATGCCTGAAATCCTGAGAAGAGAATGGATGGGAAGGGATTGCAGCATTACCACTACCCTGGGGGTGATTTCCTGCTTTTTTTCTCTTTGTCTCTCTTGCTATCTCTGGTGAGTACAGGAGCCCTATAGCAAAAATCTCTCTCAGTGAATAAACAATAAACAAACTATTGGATTGCACTCTGAAATCTGATCCCAAATAACCAAATTCCATAAGAAATAAGCACACTTGGAGCCAAGAAATCATTAACTGTTTTACTTCAGAACATACCAGACTAAGTGCAGAGACTAACATGCAATTTACCTATTTCCACTGCAACTTGCTTCAGTATGATTTAATGAAATATGGGAGGAATTGATTTCTCAAATTGGATTTCTAGCTTTCCTAGTTCTGTGCCATATTTATTATACTTTCCCCCAATTTATCCCTTATCCAAATGTCCATTCTGCAGCATTTTCTGAAACATTGCTATGCAATAAGCACTGTATATACCCAGCTCTTCAAAAAAGTAACCTAGTTTGATAATGCAATCACTTGGCTTATGAGCCACTAAAGTTAAGCTGAATAAGGTTAGTTATTAAATGACTAAGACTCCTCTTCCATCTGCATTGGAATGAAAAATAAGTGCTGCTACAATAGCATTCTTAAGATCATACATCTTTTATCAACCTGTCTAAAGAAACTTGAATAAGTAAAATGTTTTACAGGCCATACTATGTCAGCTCTTTCTCCAACTGATGTTTAGACAACACT
>NW_006198219.1:365098-410985 GCF_000334495.1 Tupaia belangeri chinensis
CACTCCTAAGCACACAACAGATTAAATAACAGAAAATATATTTGACCATCATCAAAGTTGCTTTAGCAAGAGGATCATACTATAACAATTTCATTTATTTCCTTAACTCAAAGGTTATTTAAAGACCCTTTTTCAAATATTAACTCATAAATCCTCTACATATGGCCAAAAGTATAGCCTCAATATTATCTGGCAAAGTATTTGTTCAAAAGTTTATAAAAAGGGCAAAACTAAAATTATGATTACATTTGAACTCCCTATAAAACTTGATTACGATTTCATTTATGATTGTATACTTTCTTGAATTGGAAATACCTATTTTTAACTTAGCTCTTTTTGTTTTATCTTTATATATTTCAAGAATGACTGGTTCGGCTTTAAATAAAACCTCTTGATTCTAGGGATATTATTTGGACAGGATCATTTCAAAATCTTAGGTCTGGGTTCAAGTCATTTTGTAGGTTTGCAACAAGTAGTTTGTAGGTATTTCATAACATTTTAAAGCATTGCCTTTGAATTTACACTATCTCGAGTATTTGCAGTGGGATGGATTTCTCCCTTAGGATGTCAGAATCTAGGCTATATGCCCTTCTCTATCATTTTATCCTGCCCTTTGTTAGTCCCCATAGTTTGTGCTGATTATAAAAAAAAAAAAAAAAAAAAAATCCGGACCAGCAGTTAGCATAATGGCTATGTCACTGGATTCCCATGTAGTCAACTGCAGTTTGAGTCCCAGATCCGGCGGCTTAAACTCACGCCAGGAATGTGTGCATGCCCAAGATCCCAAGAGGAGAATGGAGGCAAAGGGATTGAGGCGTGGCCATCCCCCCTGAGGGGTGATATCTCGCTTTCTATTTCTCTTGAGCGGCCATGCCCTATAGAAAAAACCCCCCCAAAAAAAAAAAAAAAAAATCAACTAATTTGCTTATCAGACTGCTTAACATATAGTTCTTGGTAAAGTTAGCTATTAAAATGACAACAAAAGAGGCATCTAAAATAATAAGTACAGGCTTAATTATACATCTTTGGAAATATGATTCCTTAAAGCACTGGCTTAGACTTAATACTCAAATCATAAGACTCTAAACATGGACCACTAAAAACTGGTCTCACTCCTTTTATCAGAAGTTCATTCCCATATGCACTGCAAATTATTTTACTTTGAGAGGAGAAGACATGACATTTGCAATTCTTTTCATCCTAAGTCTTTCTTTACTGTAGTTAAATTAAATTCAGGAAATATTCCCTCAAACTTTTAAGATACTTGGGTAGTGTATCTTGGTGTATCATAGTGACATATGAAGTAGATAAGACATGTCTCTGTCCTTAAAATATTTTACAATCTGGTGCCACAGAAATATACTTAGATAAACTAAAAATTGACCTACTGTGCTGCTTTATATGGTGGAAGTATAAACAAAGGGACCCAGTGAAAAGGAAAGAAGTGGACTTCTTAAATACATGTTATTAGAGCCCCATGTATAGATTTAAAAAGCAGAAAAATGAGAGGGACATGCCAGTCTTTCCAAAGAGATAAAACACAGGGCTCAAAGAAAGACAATCAGGAAAGTTCAGGAAGAGTATTAGTATTTTTGCATAAATTTGTAGTGTAGGTAATTGTAATGCATGCATTTGAAACCACAGGGTTTGATGTTATTACCTTGCCTTGAGAATAGTTGTCTAAATTGGGCATATTTTTCTAACTTTTTATTATTTTAAAATGGCCTTAGCCAAAAGAGTTCATAATATTTGTACTATCTTAACTACAGTTCCTATGCTTTTTTGAAAGTATTTATTTGTCAGTGATAAAAGATTTTCTAGCTTTTTGCAATGTAATAATTTTAGATACAACTTAAATAAAATCCCAACGCATCAAAGTAAGTGACATTTTTTTCTACTTCAAGTTCCCAGTAGGAATTGTAGCTGTTTCCTACTTCTTGGCTTAGTGCCCAAAGTAATTTTATTAGTCCAACGAAATTAACACATTTTCATTTTTAACTAAGGGCAATTTACCTCCTGCTGGTCATTTACAGTTTCCTTTCATAATGACTGATTTAGTAAAAGTGCCTAAGGCTCCTGCTCAGCAGGTCACTAACAAGTTGTAAATAAGAGGGATGTTTACACTATCACTTCAATCATACCTGTGTACCTATCTTTAAAAACAAAAAACAAAATTAAATTGTATTAGACCAGGGCAATTCTTACCTGAAATACCCATCCTATTCCCACCTTCATGAGACCCTATCTTCTGGATAATCTGAAGAATATTTTGGCCAGGAGTAAAGTCCAAGCTTGTGTATTTATATTTTTTTCTATCTTATTTAATGCCTTAACACAAAATGAATTCCATGGAAACAATTACCCATATCACAAGGAAAAAATAACAACCAAATCACCAAAAAAATTAGCAAATCACTGAAAAATATCACCAGCAAAAGCCCACTTTCATCTTGTCCTCGCCAAACCTTTACCCTTTCCTTCCCATTGAATGGTAGCCATTACCCTGACTCTAGCCGAAGTGCTTCCTGGCCTTTTTTGTAAAGCAAGTTGGTTCTTTAGACACTAATTAAGCATGTGACTAATAACATAGTTGCATTTTTCCTCACCTTGAACTTTATATACCCAAGTATAAGATCGCATAATAGTTTTATGTTTGGTCTGGAATTTTTGTTCAATAGAGGCTTTATGAGATTCAGCTATGTTGCTGCTTGTAGCAATACTTGTTTATTCATTTTCACTGCTGAAGGCTATTCTATTTTATAAATAATAATCAGTTTTTTCCATGTATGTATTGATAAATTCAATTTATGGCTATTATGCATACTACTGCTATAGGACATTATTTTTACACATTTCCTGATATATACGTGCATGAGTTGTTTTTTGTTACATATCTAGATATACAATTTTGGCTCTTAGAACACGTGCAGCTTCAACTATAGTAGATAGCGCTTAGCTCTCTCCATATATCAATAGTTTGGCATAAGCTCCCAAATGCTATTCATCCTCGCCAACACTCTACATTGGTTAAATTTAAATAATCGTATACATTGTGGTTAATATTACAGAAATATTTCATTGGAGATTTTACTTTAATCCTCCTTCTTATTAATAAGGTTTATAATATATATGATATATATTTTATATGATATATAAAATATTAATACATAAAATATATTTAATATTAATAAACATATCAAATATTTAAATATATTTATATATATGTATGTGTGTATATATATATATATATATTTAAACTTTGCTCTAGGGCACATGTGCTCACAGGAGAGACAGAGAGACAGAGACAGAGACAGAGGGAGAAGGGTACCAAGAATATATTCCCCGAGGGGACAGCCATGCTGCGATCCCTTCTTCTTCATTCTTCTCTTGATATTTTGGGCAGGCATGCACACAGGCCCAGTGTATTTTTCAAGTGTTCAGATCTGGGACTCAAACCTCACAGTCAGTCATTTGGGATCTAGCTGCCCCAACTACCACGCCACCTTTTGGCTCCCTTTTATGTTTTTATTGACCACTTGGATATCCTCTTTTGCAAAAAATAAATTATGTCTCTAACTATTTTTTGCTTTCTTTTTTTAATTAATGGAAAAGTAGTATTTATATAAATATGTATATGAATATATATACACACACATATGTATATATGTATAGAAAATGCAATTTTCCTCATTACATGTGTATGTGCATATATATATATTTATATCTCATGTGTACATGTATCATAAATAATTTTTACATTTATTGGCTTATTTTTCTACTCTCTCAGAAAAGTCTTACAAAGAAAATAAATTCTTAATTTCAATGTACTAAAATTTAACACCTTTATCTTTCTGGTAACAGCTTTTTTCCCTTCTTTCCTTTCTTTCTTTCTTCCCTTTTTTCCTTCTATCCTTCATTATTGCCTTCCTATCTCTTTTTCTCCTTTTTAGTTTATTTTTGTTTTATTTTTATTTCATTTTAAGTTTTTATTTTGATTTTAAAAACATTTTGAAATCCACACACTGTTTTTCCCTAATACATTCCTTCCATGAACGGTTTTGAAGCCCTTTTGTAGTTCTCATTTTAAATTCTATTTTATGATTTCTTATTTAAATGTAATCACTATACATCTTTAAAGCATATGCTATGGTTTTTCCTTCTTTCTTTTTTTCTTTCCTTTTTTCCTCTTTCATTGTTAGAGGATGTGCACTCTCCATCCTTCAAGGGAGCATAGTCATGCTGCAATGCTACCTCCTCCATTTCTCCATTTCACTGGGATTCTGGCAAGCATGCACACACTCCTAGTGTGGTTTTCAGGATGACAGAGCCAAGACTCTAACCTTCCTCCCTTTTTTTTTTCTTTTTTTTTTCTCTCTCTCTTTCTTCTTTATTTTTCCTCTTTCATCTTCAGGGGATGTGTGCACTCTTCAGAGAGAAATAGAAAGAGCAAGAGAAAGACAAAGAGAAAGAGAGAGAGAGAGCAAGAGCAAGAGAAAGAAAAAGAGAAAGACAAAGAGAAAGAGAAAGAGAGAGAGAGAGAAAGCATCCTCTAAGGTAGCTCAGTCATGCTGCAACACTTCCTCCTCCATTGCTTTACGTCACCAGGATTTGGGCACATATGTACAAACACCCAGTGTGGTTTTGAAGCTGCTGGAGCCAAGACTCAAGTCTTGGTTAGCCATGTGGGATCTGGGTCTCTATGCAGATCACTTAACAACTGAGATACAGCAAAGGTTGTGGGTTCGAGTTTTCCACCAGAAATAAAATTAAGTTATTCCATGACTCAGAAGTCAAGAAAATAACCCTAATATTTACTGTACAGAATCTTTATATCTTTGCTTTTACACTTAAGTAATTTTCTTCCTCCTTCAATCTGTTGTAATTTTGTATTTGGTTTCTAGTGAGGATCATTTTAAAAAAATAGAGATATCCCATTATCCAGTATGATGTACTGACAATAGTGTTCTTGTCCTACTGCCTAAAATAGTTCTATTACCATAAATTGAGTGTCCATATGTGCAGGACTGTTACACAGTGCTCTATTCTGCTATATTTATCTGTTTGTCCACCTTGAAAAATTCACTCTTATTATTTCTTTAGGGGTACCTTCTCCACATTTTGTACTTTGAGGTTCTACATATATTTTAGAATTAGCTTTTCAAGTTAGCTATATATCTGCATATAAAATCTGTACAGACTTTCTTTGGGGATAATTTCATTGAGTCTATGAGTCAACTTAAGAAGATTATAATCTTTATATCTTCTAGTTTGTAAACAAAGAATATGCATTTATTTATTTAGTCTTTTTATGTTTCTTTAAGCAGTGTTTCAAAGTTTTCTTGAAAATGCTCTATTTGTTAATGATTAGATTTTTCATATATATTTGATTTGAGAAAAGACATTTTTAATATTATATATATGTATATATATATGTATATATATGTGTGTATATATATATATATATATATAATATGTCTCTTGATGGTAGCAGGATGCAGATGAATTTTGCATGTTTATTGGTACTTAGGAACTGTTTCTGGGCATTGTAATTCTACTAATTAATTTTTATTTTATTTAAAAATATTTATGAACATAATAGAGCAAAAATAGACAAAAAGACAATTTGAGAAAAAGTAAAAAACATAGAGGATACAGTGAGATGATTTACCAAATATTTTACTGAAGTATCAGAAGGAAAATTAATTTTTCTTAACCAGCAATACATGACCACTTCAAATATCAGAAACTGAGATGACTAAAAGCTAATCAACAGTTTCACTGAAGATTCATGTATTTTCTCTTACTACCAGTCAAAATCAGGGCGATTTACCACAATATCATTCTTAGGTTTATACTTCAGTTCCTATATCACAAAACTAGAGAGGCTGTCAGAAGTTCTACTTAGTTTCCCTTCTATTTTTATTTGTATGCAGATTCATATATGAAAATATTTAGAAAATGATTCTTCTTTTAAGGGCAACAGAGACTAGGTCATTCTTTTTTTTTTTTTGAGAGGTTTTTGCTATAGGGCACATGCGCTCGCCAGACAGACAGAGAGAGAGACAGAGAGACAGAAAGCGAGAAATCACCCCCCAGAGGGGATGGTCATGCTGCAATCCCTTCTCCTCCATTCTCCTCTCAGGATCTTGGGCACGCACGCACACGCGCCCTGCGTGAGTTTTTAGCCACCGGGTCCGGGACAAGAATCGCGGTAGACTATGTGGGAGTTCAGCGACATAGCTATTACGCTAACTGCTGGTTCCCTAGGTCATTCTGATCAAGTCTCCTGCATTAGAAAATTAGAAAAGATTTTGAAAAAAAGTAATATGATAGTGAAAATTACTGAGCCAGGATCCAGAGAAATACTGAGGGTCAGGTGTATAAGCTTTTCTCCCTGAAATATAAACTCTGTTTTTGTTAAAATCTGAGTCATAAAAATATCTTCCAAATTTGAAAAACTTAATTCCACAAACAAATGTGTATGAACATTTAACTTGTCCATGAAAGAGGGGAGAATAAAAGTCAAATATCTGTTTCCACTCCTATACCATTTGTCAAATTTTCCCATAATCACACATGCCATTTTTCTTATTTCTTGCCTGTAATTATGTTTATGTTGCTATTTATGCAATGGGAGCTGGCTATATTTTTATAGATAATTTTGTGCATTTTATAAATATTATCAAATTATAAGTTCTTTGGTTATAAAATTATAAGTTCCTTATAGCATTGTTTCTTTTTTTAAGAATTATTTATTTTATTTACCCATTTATTTTAATTTGACCAGAGAGAGACACAGAGATAGAGAGAAAGAGAGAGAGGGAAGTGAGAAAGCAAGCCACCAGGTCCAGGACTCAACTGTGGTCGGCCATGTGGGAGTGTCCAGCTCCTTAACCACCATGCCACCTGCTGGTCCCTATAGCATTGTTTCTAATTGTGTCTAATTGTGTACACATCTATCCATACCATAATTTTTGTTTGTTCGTTTGTTATTGCTATAGGGTCCATGTGCTCTCCAGAATGAAATAAAGAGAGAGAGAAATCACTCCGCAGGGAGATGGTCACTTGCAATCCCTTCTCCTCCAACTTTCTCGCAGGATTTTGGGCAAACACATACATATGCTTAGTATGATTTTCAAGTCACTAGGTCCAGGACTGCTAAGTTGGCCATGTGGGATCCAGTGCCTTAACTTCCATGCCACCTGCTGGCCCACATGATTTTATTTATACATCCAGATTTATTTTTTGCATATGATGTATTGAGTAAAAGTAATTATAATGGAAGTTACTCAGTTTTGAGAAGAAATAAACTAGGAGAGTTCTAATGTAAGTCTAAATGTTGACATCTATTCCTTTGGAAAGCATAATAAATAACAGTTTTTTAAAAAGTAAAAACAAAACAGAAATAATCAATTCATTTGATAAATCATAAACTTCACAATAACATTCAAAAAATGTCCTGCAAGAATATTTCAGCTATGTCTGGTATATTTTCCTTGCATAGACATATGTTCAATTTGCAGATTCAAGAATTGCAATGCATTCGTATCTGTGGTAGTGAAAAATTAGAAAACTTCCAAATGTCCATCAACAAGAGAGATAAATTATAGCCTATATATATATAAAATATATAACTGTATGAGTTTCAACAGAATAAACTAACATGTAGATAAATCTCCAAATTAATGAAGACTTGCTTCAAAAAACATAAAGTTGTATAATGACCAACACAATATGATACATTTTAAAGAATTTAATCATAAAAATTGTCCAATTATGAAATGTTATTAGATATAAATATCTGACTAAAGACATACACAGAAGTAATAAATACTAGCTTGTTGATGCTCTGGTAGGGATAGATACCTATGCATAGGAATAAATAAAAGTAAAATTGAAAAGAGGGCATCCAATTTCATCTGTAATGTTTGATAGATATTTTAAAAAGCATTACAAAATATAGCATAAAAAGGATGGTGAATATAGTTTTTACTATTTTCTCTCTTTTTCTATGTCTACATTTAAAATATTTTTCTTTTAAGTGCCAGAGGCATATGTGTTTGATAGGAAGAGAGGGATGAAGAGGAAGAAAGTATTCTCCAATGGGCTATGGTCACACCACAATCCTTTTTCCACCATTTCTCTATCCTGTTTGGACATGCAAACATACATACATGCTCAGCACATTTTTCAAGCTGGGCAAGGATTTGATATGTCTTCAGCCATGAAGGATCTGGATACCTTAAACACTAGACTAGGGGGTTGGCTCTATTTAAAATATTTTAAAATAGATTAAACAGTTTTTAAAAAGTAAAATGAGACTTTTATGTAAGAGAGAAAATGAAATAATATATTAAAAGCACTTTAGTCAGAGACTGTCACGTATAATGAAGACTATAATCACATGACACTTTCCAATAATAATATCATTATCCTCATAATAATTCACATTATCATGGGTAGCAACATATAAGTATAAAAATCTTTTCATAGTTCCTCCCAAACTAATGATAAATAGGAAACTTTAAATTAATGATTTGTGTAAAACACTTGAACACTTTGTTTCTGAATTGATGTGTTCTTAATCTAGGATTAAGGAGAACTCATTCAGTTGCAAAATAAAGGAGTAAAATAAAATCTACATAATAAATAAAATTACTGGATTATATATATAACTGACAAGTCCAGGGCAAATTTGGTCTCACAGCTTTGTACAAAAGTTCAGATGGCATCAGGAATGTAATTCTCTATTTTGGGGGGCTCTGATTTCTTCAGGGAAAACAGGTAGCTCAAGAAGATCTTAAGCTCAAGACCAGTAGTTAGAGTAATGGCTATGTCTCTGTACTCCCCTGTGGTCGACCACGGATCGAGTCCTAGACCAGGTGGTTTAAACTCACGACGGGCATGCGTTCCCAAGGTCCTGAGAGGAGAATGGAGGAGAAGGGATTGCAGTGTGGCCATCCCCCTGGGGGGTGTTTCTCACTTTCTGTCTCTCTGTCTCTCTCTCTGTCTTTCTGGTGAGCGCACGTGCCCTATAGCAAACACCTCTCAAAAAAAAGTAAATAAATAAATAAATTAAGAAGGTCTCAAGCTCACTTTCTTTCTGAAAACACCAGTAGAAAAAGATTCTTATTTCTTAATGATTCCAGAAGAAGGCTCAGAGTAGGCTGCCATTCATCTCATTTTAGTAGCACACCCAGGTGACTGTGAGAGAACTGGACATGTTGACTGGCGTGCTTACAAATCTGCATGTTGTCCAGGGAAAAGCAGCTCCTGAAGAGGAAAACCAAGACACTGATACCAAAGAAGGTAGTGCTGGTGCTGGACAGGCAAAGGTAACTCAACCTCATGTTACACTGTATGAATGTATTCTATGGTTCTTTTAGCTATATCAGTATATTCAAGAGGCAGAGACATATTTTGACCATTTCCTTTCACCATTCACTTATATATTACATTTTTTCACCCAAGAATTCCTGTGGAAGTTCCTAATTATTTCTCATTTTCCATTTTACTAAAAAATATTTACTTAACAGTGACTAATAGTCTACATATAAATTATTTTTGCTGATTTAAATTAATTGATTCCTGTGGACATGTAGTAACTTGTAAATTTACTGATACAGTTTCTTAGGTAATCTGATTTTACAGAAAATTAAACATTGTTTTGAAATACCCAATCATTCTATAATAAATGCCCTTATTCAATCATTAATCTAATGATAAATAGCACACATATTTTGTGTGTGTGTGTGTGAGAGAGAGAGAGAGATTTTTGTTACAGGGAGGGTGCAATTACCAGAGAGACAGAGAGAGAGGGGGAGAGACAAAGACAAAGAAAGTGAGAAAACACCCCTCCAGGAGGGATGGCCACACCATAATCCCTTTCCCTTCTTTCTCTTCTTGAGATTTTGGGCACACACACACACATGCCCAGCTTGAGTTTCAAACTGCTGGGTCCTGAACACACCACAGTCAGCTGCGTGGGAGTCCAGCACCTTAATCACTATGTCATCTGCTGGCCCCAATAACACACATATTTAAGGTCTTTATACTAGTAAGAATTGTCCCTTTGTAAAAGTTTGCATATTTGCTTGTTACTTACCTATTCTTATTTTTTTTATGATCTGTGTCAAAATATTGAAAAATGTGTAACAGATGCAACATTGAAACTTCTTTAAATAAAAAACAAACAAAAGCATTTAAATCACATTTAACTTGTTTATGATGCAATTGAGAATTAGGTCCTTCTTTTATTGGTAATTAGAGTGTGGAACAGATGGTGTAGACTTTGGCAAAGAGTGATAATCTCTCCAAACTAACATGTTGTCAAATGATTATTCACAAAACAGAGATCTATTCCCTTGATCAAGAGTCTGTTTTAAAGGTTACAAAATAAGAAATGTGCTGCAACTACAAAGAACTGGGATTTCACAAGCAGAGAACAGCTTTCTGATGTTATGAGTCTTTGGCACATTCTGTTAGTTGCCATTCATCTGAGAGCAGCTTCATTAAGTCTCTGACATGATCATTAAGAGAAATTTCTCCATTACTGTCAGCAAACCATTGCAATAATACATACAATCATTCTAAACGATTATTAGTAAGTATAGAAAAAAAATTCTTTGTTTTTGCCACACATCTCCCCTAAACTACACTTTCTTAAGTTCTCCAGCTAGACCTTTGTAACCCTAAACTACACTTTGAGTTCTCCAGCTGACCTTTGTAAGAGTACTCAAAAACTTTGAAGACCACAAAGAGCTTACTAGGATCTGTGACACCTCACCTTGCCTGTAGACTTTACTAATTCCACATGCAAAAATAGCAGATAACCCAGATGAGTAGAAGATCTGGAATCTTCTCCCAATGCAGGAATCTAGGTTAAAGTTACCCAAGGTAATGCCTAAAATCCATTCTCTGATGGGTTTAAAAATAATTAAGTGAATGGCTAAAGGGGAAAACTGCCTCTGTTGATTCTTAGAACCAATTCCACAGATGATTTGCTAGACACATAAATTATGTGAGATAGAGAAAGTAAGAAAGTACATCCCACAAGGGAATGGGCACACACTGCAAAGCTTCTCCTCCATTTTTCCTTTCAGGATTTTGGGCACAGATGTACACACACCTGCCATGTTTTTCAAGTCACCATGTCTCAGACTAGAACCACAATATCAGCTACATGAAATCCAGTCACTTTAACCACCATGCTACTGACTAGCCCAATTCCATGGATCAAATACTCTGGGCTTCCTATACTCTGATTCTTATTTTACTGCTCCTGAAGCCATGCTATGTTCTTATTTGTGGCCTATATGCTCCTGGCTACTAGGAGAAAAAATAATCTTCATCTCATAGGTATCTTGGTCTTTTAAAAATCCATCCAGATTTCTCTGTGATACAGAAGATAAGGAAAATACATAACGAATATATGAGCATTCATGCAATTATATATGGGAAGTGAATATATGTGTAGGTTGATGGAATGTTAGAATGTGTGTCAGTTGGCACATTTAGGGCTGGCAATTTCTTCAGAAAAAAAAAAAACATTAAGAGTCATTCCTCAACCTACATATTTAGGTAAAATTTTTGTGTCTAGAGGATTGCTAGAAAAATGAGAAGTTTTAGTCTTTAAAGGATGTACATATTAAGTAAAATTGATCAAGATACATTCAATAAAATAAATCTCACTGTCTTTGGACAGTTATTGCTACATTGCAGTAATTTATAAGACACCTTTCAAGAGAGTTAAAACTTTTTCATGTATCTAAATTACATTGTAAACTTCAATGTGTTTAGAACCATGTACTGCTATTTAAAGTTTTCTTTAAACTTCAGAGTTAAGGTAGCAGCTAACTAGGGTTACCTAACTTGATATCCCACTTCTCATCAGATTACCCACAGAAAAGTAAGAAAAATCATACACAAGAAATGAAAAATATCAGTCTGCTATATATCAAGCAGAATTCCCATTAATAAAAAGACAGCTTGAATTACTTAAGGAAATGGGAGCAGCAGATGCTGTAATGGTTTTGTTACTGTACTCCCACGTAATTGACTGAGGTTTGAGTCCTGGACCTGGTGGCTTAAAACTGGATGCATTTGTATGCGCAAAATCTTGAGAGGAGAATGGAGGAAAAGGGATTGTGGCATGGCCATCTTCCTGGGGGATGAGGGGAGTATGATTTCTTGCTTTCTATCTCTCTGTCTCTCTCTGTCTTTCTGGTGTGCACACACGCTCTATAACAAAAATCTCTCTCTTAAAAAAAAGATACTGGTGTGTGGCAGCTTGTCATAGCAACTTCAGGCAAAAAAAAAAAAAATAGGAAAACACAAAGTCCAGTTAGAATACTTATGTGATTTTCACCCATTTTGTGACCATTCCTATTAGAGACCCAGAATATTCACTGCTTAAGGGTGGGATGACATATTTCTGAAATGCATGAAAAGCTCCTCTATAGGTGATCATGGCAATTTCTCTTCAACCCCATCATTAAGATTTCTCTATTTTATAATTATTTGGGACATTATCATTTCTAAAAATATAATGTGACTTTGGTCAAATTTTGAGTCATTGAGTCATTGGAAATAAAATAGATAGTTGGAAAATAAAGAAAATGCCTTGGAAGCAAAAAATGTTAGTGCTTTTATACTTACCTAATCTTTCTGCTGGACTAAAATCTATAGACTTTGGAAGTGCTTCTACTTATAAGTAGATCAAGTTCCAAAATGTTTTATATAAAGATCATTGTTGATAATTACAAAGTTTCAAAAGTTTTTAAGTACATTTATGAAAATTGTAAAATGTAATAATTACTAATGCCATTTTTGATAGTGGGAAGAGTTTATAATATTTGTTCTTGACCTGGCTTAAAAGAATATTTCAGTTAACTTGGAAAAGTTCCACAATTAATCATGTTATCAGGCAGAGAAAGTGGTCAATCTATTCTCAGTTCAGTAATGACACATTAAATAAATAGCTATTTGATAGCATAATTTTTAAAAGTGACCTTTATGTCATTAGACCAACACCTATGTCTGAGAGTAAGATATAAATGGCAACTTGATCATTAGAGAAAATAAAGGGAAAAAAATCACTTAAAACTTCATAGACTTCTGCTCATTCAGTGAATAACTTACGAACAACACTTACATAAGCCTATTAAATACATTACAATGTAATCAACTACAATAGGGTTTTTTTCCAATTGCACCAGCAAATATATATTTTAATAAAGATTGGCTATTGAAAAGAGAATTCAATTTTAGAAATAAATCTATCTTGTATTTTAGAAAATGAAAAAAAGGATGACATAAAAATAGTAACAGTATGTTGGAGTGATAATAGACTAAAGTAAGAACATGACTTTTCACAGTTGATTAGGTAAAATAGATTATCATGAAATAAATGTACAAAATTAAATTTTCCCATATACCATAACTCACAGAAGCAATAATTCAGAAAACTTAATTATTGATATATAACACAATATCCAGAAATATTCTTGGTATAAACAGAAAAGAGCAAAGGAAATTATTCTTTGTATAAAGACAAGGATGACATCAAACCAGTCTCAGATTCCTCCATGATAATAAATACTAAAGAGCTATCCACACAGCTATGGAAAACTACAAATTTAACCAATTAATTATATATTCAGTAAGGGAATAATTTTCTTATGAAATAACCCCAAGATTTATAAACATAAAGAAGCATATGATAGGGTTACTATTTTGGAAGACCTAAATAACTGAGGACTACTGTCACTGAGCAAAGCATAAATCAAAGCAATTAACTCAAGAGCTCTCTTGTCAGAGAATTAAATAAAGGGTATATTTAACGTCCAAAAATTAAAGAAAGATGTTCAAATAATTATCATTCACACTAAAATATAAAAATGTCAAAATAATTTATAAAAACCAAATGTAAAATATTAGATAAGATTACTAATTTGGGTCTAAAATTCTAAATTACATAAGTGAAAAAGAAAACTGTTATGAGGAGGCCAGGTGGTTGAACAGTGTTAATGCAAATGGACCCAAATGGAAATGTCCTATATTTGAATCCTTGCACCTCTTTGAAAATATGAGATATGTATATGCCTATGATTGAGACAGTGGAGACTGGGGGTAAATCATGGCATAAAGATCCTCTTGGGGATGCCTGATTATCTGTTTCTCTCTCAGTCTTACTCTGTCTCATAGAAGAAATAAATAAACTTAAAAATAAAATTAGTGTGGAAAAAAAAACAGAAGGAAATTAAATTTATAATCTTTACCTTACATATGAGATATGAAATACTTGTACCTTTTCATTTGTAATTTTTTTTTGAGAGAGAGAGAAACTTTTGATATAGGGTGTATGTGCTTATTGAAGAGATAAAGACTGAGAAACAAAAAGAAGAAGTCACCCCTGGAGGAGGGATGTCCATGCTGCAATCCCTTTTTCTCCATTCTCCTCTTAAGATTTTGAGCATGCACACACACATGCCTGGCATGGTTTTTAAGCTGCTGGGTCCAGGACTTGAACCACAGTAAACTATGTGGGAGTCCAGCAGCATAACCATTACGCCATCTACTGGTCCCTCATTTGTCATTTTTATACAATCTCTTATACTTTTTCATTTGTAATTCCTATATAACTAGTAAGTATATTTACTAAAACAATAAATAGAGATCTCATTTATGTTACTAGAATTTCTCAAAAAGCCTATAAAATATACTTCATATTAGTGAATATAGTAAATTTAGAAAACGGAGTTGGTCGTACACAACCAAAATAACACTTATGACAACCATTATAAATAGCTTAAATATCAATATTGAAATTAAAATACTGTCTGAATGGATTAACAATATGATTTAGAGGTCAAAAGGTGGCATAGCAGTTACATCACTAGACTCCCACATGGCCAGCCATAGTTCAAGTCTCAGACTCAGTAGCTTGAAACCATGATGGGCACATGTGTGTGCGTGCCTAGAATCCTGAGAGGAGGATGAAGAAGAAAGGATTGCAGTGTGACAATCTCCCCTGGGAGGTGATTTCTGAATTTCCCTCTGACTGTTTCTACCTCTCCCTATCTCTGGCGAGTGCACAAGCCTTAAGGCAAAATCACTTAAAACAAAAAAACAAAAAAAAAAAAAAAAAGAAGAAGAAAGAAAGACATGGAAACTAAAGGTTACATTGTATTCTAGATGGAATCCTATAACAGAAAAGGTGAAAACAGAGTAATATAAATATAGTTATACTAATGTGTCAATATTGGTTCACAAACTGACAAATGTACCATACTAATCTAAGATGTTAATAATAGGGTCAATTGGGTATATGCACATGAGAACTCCTTTTGTTATTTTTCAACTTTTCATTACATCTAAAACTACAAAAAGAAACAGAAATTTCAAAAAATTTCACCTGTGACAAAAATAAGACTTAGTTGAATGGTTACATCTTTCCAACACGGTTAATAAAATATCAAAAAAAATTTGTGCTAAGGTACATAATTGTGATACTCTGAATGGTAGAGGTAAACAAAGAGTAATATAAGTTTCTGAAGTATCAACATAGTACAGATATACACATACCATCTCATACACATGTACATGTACAATGCCTATCAAATTAAAGATTAGACAGAGCTTCAACATAAAAATAGAGAACAGAAGAACATACATTTTGACAGTAATACTTGGTTGTACAAGACTAAGGAAAAAATAATCTTTAAAATTCTAAGGAAAAGTTATTTTTATACCCAGCTAAACTATCAATTATGTCTAAAAATAAAATACCAAAATTAATTAATTAATTAACTAATTGATCAATTACATATGTGAAGATCCCAATAATTTACTTGACATACAAAGTTTTTCTTTTTGCATTTATTTACTTATTTCCAGAGATAAACATACACACACACACACACACACACACACACACATACACACAAAGGATTTCTCAATAGAGTTTTCAACCATAATCTTTGCCTGAACCTTGCAACTATCCAGGATCGTAGGTAGTCATGAGTACACCTAGAGTTCTCAGGCAGACCTAGATTCAGAAACCAGAGCCTTCCAATATGGCCTCCAGCACCATATTACTGCACTCCTATTCCTTTCACTCTTACAACTGGGCCACATATACAATTTGTTTAGAAAGTGACTAGATAATAATTGACAGTCACAGGAAATAAATAAAATTAATGCACAATATGAAATTATAAAAACCAAAGGATTCAGTATGAGAATACCCACCCATTTAATTGCATTTCTGATACAATTTTTATTAGTGCCAAAGAGGGAATATTCTACTAGCTAGAGAATAAAACTCAATAATTTGTTTGGTTTAGTACTTATAAGCTCTTAGAGAAAATTTTGATTTCATGATGTGTACTGTAGGTAGTGCTTATGGCTTCAAACAATGAGGGTATATAAGTTCACTAAATTATGAAAAATTATTTTACAAGGGTAAATAATTTTAAGATATATGTAAGCATTACCTATAGAAGCTAATTAAAGCCATTAATAATATAAGAGTAATGTAAAAAATTAATACAGGGCTAGTCCTGTAGTGTAGTTGTTAGACACTATCAGAGGAAGCTGGACCCCACGTGGGTGACCATGGTTTAAGTTCCAAATCCTGTTGGTTTGAAAACATGCCAAGTGTGCATGCACATGCATGCCTGAAATCCTGTTGGGATGGAGAATTGGAGAAAACAGGATTGTAGCATGACTGAGCCTTACTGGGAGGTTCTCTGTCTCTCTCTCCCTCTCTCACTCCTGCACACACACATACACACACACACACACACCTTCTGGTATAAATAATTAATAGGCATATATGATTGCCAAACTAAAATAATAAACATCTTTTCAATATTTAAAAACATTTTGGAAAAATAATTTAAACCAGTTTTAAAACTATCATGCAAATAATGTTCACTGACTAAATAATTGAATGCTTCTCAGTAATCTACTCTTGAAATGAGGTGACTTGTCCTTTTATGTTTAAAGCAGTTTCTTTTCAATAATTGGGAAATACCTTTCATCTTCCTTTCCATTAAAGACTTATATACAAGTTTTTGTTTTTGTTTTTTTGTTTGTTTGTTTGTTTTTCATTTTCTTCTGTGTAACAGCTGTGGTTTCTCCTCAAAATATCCCAGGAGAATGATTTTTTAGCATTATAATAACCCATATCCTGCTGGGTTATATTACTTTCATACACTAATTACAACATAATCTTGAAGATATACTTTGTCTCAAACTTTACACATGAAAAAAAAAAAAAATCAGACTCCGAATAACCATTTCACATCCTCATCCTAAGGAAAACAGAGGAAACAGAAGCAATGGAATTAAAATGAAGAGAGTTTTAGAAGAACAGTTTTTTGAAGCATTATCCATTTTTTCTGTGTTACAGAGGAATTTAGAAGGAAAGACAAGTTTTTTGAGTAGACAAGGGAGAAACTTAGCTTTAGCTTTAAAAAGAAGCTTAAAGGAAGAACAGAGAGAATAATAATAACATAGTTTGTAAATCCATAAAAGCTCTGGTGTGGAGAGTTTTCAAAGTAATTGCATATTTATTTGATAACACATTTAGAATAAATTCCATACAAATATAAATGAAGCATTTTGCTTTCATTATAAAACATTCTTCTTTGTCTCCTTTAAATTACTATCATCATTTCATTCTAAAACACTTTTAAAAGTTCTTCCACATTGTGAAGCACAATAAATTATATATTCATTCTACTAACTATTCCTTGAGGTATGGCTAGAAAAATGTGTTTAGTATTTCTGATTCACTCCATTCACTATACTTATTGGAATTATTAAATTTTATATTTCTAGCTCTGCATTGAAATTATTATTTCTTTCCTGACAGGAGATTTTACTGGGGATGGTGTATAAAATAAACTATTTTTCATTCTGTGTTATGTGAACACTTTCTGCAAATATCCATTAAAAGAAGATAGAGTAATGATATTCCCATTATTTTGCTGAAATTGAATAGTAGAAGATGTGTTGTTATACTAAAAAATTTTCAGTTTAAATCGCAAATTATTTTTTATTGCTGTCCAGATGTGAAACAACACCTTCAGATTTTGATATTGATTTAAAAATGATACAAATTATAATCATTGGAAAGAGTATAATAATATAAATTGAGAACATAAGACATTGTTCTTTCTATACAAACATAATTTACTGGAGACAGTTTTCACAATCATCACTAATAAGCCATTTGTGTACTGGTTTACATACCAATTTGTGAAAGGTCTTACTGTTGGACTAAGAGAGTTAATGGAAACCTCTGACATGAGTTCACCAAGAGTATATACTACTTCCCATGATATCTTGAAAATAGATATTGGTATAATTAACTTATATTTTTGCCTTCCTTGGGAGAATATGTGGGGTGAAAATAATATGAGCAAAAACAGTTATTCACACATATGAAAGAAAATGCTCTTAACAAAGAAAATGAGACAAACTACATGTAAAGTGAAGGAATTGGAACTCTGTCTTCTGGATAAGACTAGCCCCTTTCTATTAAGAGCTTACAAAGTACTGTAATTTATTTTTGTTTTTATTAGCTTTCTTTGCTTTTTGTAAATGTCTTTTTGAAAAATTTAGAAAATTTCTTTTTGTTTTTATGAAGCTAAAGGAGAAAAAGAAGGAAGACATTTTTATTAATGCTAAACCTTGAAAATTAAAGAGAAGAATTAGCCCTAAAAGTTGGAGGTCAGAGTCATGAAAAACATAATACACAGAGAATCTTAAGAGTGGTAGAAACAGGTATTTAAAAGTGGGGACCACTATTTTTCTGATGGCTCTTTTTGCCAGTTGGATTATGGGTATTTGAGATGTATATGAGGGAATATCCATAGCTTCTTCCTTTATCCCTGTGATTTTGGTGATTCAAATTTAGATTTTAATTCAGGGCATAAAACTTGCTAAATATAAGCACAATCTTAAATATTGTACATTCATAATTTCATTCTCACCTCACAACAACTTGAAATACAATAATATGTATATTGTTCCTATTTTACATAATTTAAAAATCCCTCAGATTTTAAGTAACTTGCACCAGACAATAAAATATATTGAGGTTTTGCTATCTTCAAGATACTATGTTGATCTATTTCCATTCATTACATTAATTGAAAATGTCCTACAGTTCATGGTTCTTTAATTTCCACTGCTCTTTTAATCAAGTGCTTCATTTGAGTGCATTTTTACTACCTCCAGAATACCTAGAAAAGTAAAATAAATATATAGAATTAAAAATAACCATGTATGTAATCTTATAATTAACTATGAAAATAATTTTAATTTAAGGATTAAGTTTTAAATTAATGTCAGCATTTATTTAAAATATGAGTACACTATTAAAGTGTGTGTCAAAAAATCCAGAATATTGCATTTCCAGCAATTAATTAACTAATTGTAAATTAACTCAGAAAGAAGCTTGCCTCCTTAAAGTTCTTGTTATTAACTCAGTGAGGTAATTTTATAAACAAACAGCAAATATTTCTACTATCTGTCCTAAATAAATAGTTTCTAAAATAGTGCAAGAATAAAAATCTAGATATAAATCAAACAAATGGCACACACAGATTATAATGACCAAACAGATTACAGTGCAGCTTTTATGGCATCTAGTCAGCAAGGTAATGTTGTACTGTGGTAAGAAACATCTCCAAACCTGCGTGGCTTTTAACACAAATGGTTCATGTTTTGTTAATGCCTCAAGTCTTCAAGTGTCCTCACTCCTAGTCACTGAGACAAACAGACCAGATATGAAGGATCTGTCACCAGCAATTAAATATTCTGTCCAGGAGGTGGTTCTTGCTGGTTCTACTAAAAAGACTGTGGCATTACATTTAAAGTGAAGAAAAAAACATAGTCCTCCCTTATCCATGACAATATTTCCAAGAGCTCCAGTGAATGCCTGAAACCACAGATAATACTGAACTCTGCAGATTTTTTCCTTCTTATAAAGACGTATCTATGATAAATCTTAATATATAAATCAGGCTTAGTAAGAGATCAATAACACTGACTTATAAAAAGATAGGACAATTATAACCATATATTGTAATACAGTTAGGAAACCACAGAAAGCGAAACTGAGGATAGTGAGGGCTACAGTATTGACAAATGTTAAGGGAACAATATCAACTGTCCAAGAACAAGGTGAATAGTATTGCATGTTGTATGTGTATGAATGTGTTTGCATCTATGTGACATCGTATCAAGAGGATTATTTTCTATTTCTTTTCAAATGGTAGCTAAGGCCATACCCTTTCCATAGAATTAAGGAGAGACAACAGAAAAAAACTCAATCTCCATCTCCACTGCAAAATCTTCCCTTGCATCTTGCATGCCTCCTATGCAAGGGGAAGACTAAAAAGAAGATCTGCAGGGTCTATGTCTTTATGAGAATGTGGTGATAGTGAGGAGATCTTAGGGGTGAAAGCTTACTTCCCTCTAAAAGAGAGGAAGCCTCCCAAAGGCGAATGAAGAGGCAGCTTCAAGAAAAATCACTGGTAGGACCTGGGCATGATTTTCACTGGATACTTGCTCAACTGCTCGAACTAAGCATTTTGTGGTCAAAGTACCTATAAGGACTGGGTTGTATTTCTGGAGTTTTGTGGCAAGTATGATGAAACTAGAGATGACAACTTGTGTGAGGTTTCTGAAGGTAGAGGTTTTAGAGTAGAATCCAGCAAGCTGGAAAAGCTCCTTGGAATAATGTCCCTGAGAAGATGAGGAAGACATACCTCATGTCTACCTTGCACAGTTTGTCATAAAGGAACAAGTCACCTAGACTATGGGTAGAAACTGTATATTCCCAGGGAGCCAAGCCCTGTACAGGAAGTACAGATGCCAATCGTCATCAAAAGAAGGATGGGTTTTCTCCCTTCAAGAGTTTTTATGTAACAGCTAGGACTGAGGGTGAAGATACCATGCAACTCAAGAATTCACACAAGGCACACTCAGGAGCTATACACTTGTGCAGGTCCCCAGCAGAGAAGAGTCAGAAGCAGGAAAAAACCTACCTGAGTAAGGGAACTGCCTCTAACACCGGAGAAGTTCACATTCATAAGAAATACCCTGATCTCCACTGTCCCTCTTCCTGCCTCAGCCCCTGAGGGTCTAGACATGGATGGTTAAGGGCAGGGAGTGAAAGAAAACATCACTGTCTTATCTACCTTCCAATTTTAAGTCTCACGTCCCCTCCAACTCTTAAAATAATAAAAGAAACAAAATACCTGTGAGGAATGCTAAAGAAAGAAAAATGATTGAATCTTAAATTATACTGAACATTGAGTTAAATCTTTAAAGTAAAAGTACTTATATAAGGGTATTTGTCAAAGAGAAGGTAAACATGATACAAAGATAGAAGCAATAAATGTAAAGCTACATTATTTTAATTACTGAGTAAATTATGACTTTTCAATACATAGGCCACTTACAGTTAGGATGATTGTGTTTACATATTCATGCAAAATATTCTGTCAAATTAAATACTACACTGTTGACAGGGTTGGTAACCTCCAGGGAACAGGATAAAGAGAGAAGCATACATTTTCAGGTTGTAATACTAGGTGTGATTTGGATCTTTTTATACCAAAATGTTCATTTTATTATTGAAGATTAATAGAAAAATGACTACAAATAATGTTCAAAATAGTATATGCTTACAGAATGAGTGGAAGAAATTCTATCCTATTTTTTAGAAACAGTTGAGGTTTTTTACATTCAAATGTTCACTAGTAAAGTACAAAGGGGAAAATTCAACAAATTAAAATTACTAGCATCTTAGCAAATACATTGTGTTTCTATTGTTTACAAAGACAAGTTTTTCTTATTATCACCTTGTCATGAATGGCTACTTCTCAATTATATGTGGTAATGAGAGGCAAAAATTGCATGGATAATTAAGAGCCACAGATAATCCCCCAATGTCATTTGAGACAGCATTTTCAATCTTTTCTTCTGCCTAAGCTCTTAACAGTATTAGAAGCAATTGTAAATACACACTGCTTCAAGTTTTACAGCCTGTCATCCTCCTCCCACACATCGGTGAACCTACTGACAGGAAGTGAAACGATGGGAAAGTAGCCACAGCAGAAAGGGGGAGGAGAAAGAGGCAACTCAGGAAACCACTGCCATGTAGTCAGCCTATGCAATCAAGAAGTTAAATATAAACACTAATTATCCTGAATTTATGTGACACTGTTTCTCAAACATAATGGTACGCAGATGTCAATTGCTCACTTACATTTTATCATTCAGGCAGTTCTCTATCTATAGCTTCAGATCCCTGTGGTCAATGATGGCCTCATACTGCATGGAGATACTTTAATGATGGCAAACTTGAAAAATGGACACTTGTTTTTATTATCATCTGTTTCTTCCATCAATTCAGTTGTGTCAATTCTGACCCATATAAAAATCAACCACGAGCTGTTAAATGGCTTTGTGAGTGAGTGACATATTCCGTGAAATGAAAACAGTGTCTCAATGACTGTCTCTTAGCACTGGGACTTTTTTTTTTTTTTTTTTTTTTTTTTTTTTTTTTTTTTCTAGTGGTGGCAGCTGCTCTGTCCTTCTGTCTCTTATTCTACTGACTAGCTGGGCTTAAGTATGATGACTAACTCATCTACCCTCGCTGGCTTATTTCCATCACCTCTTGTTGCTTGCTTTTTTCTTTTTCTTTCTTATTTGCCTATCTCATATATTTGAAATATAGAACTATTCTTTCTTTCCTTTTCTTAATTCTGCGTATACCTATAGATAAGTTCCCACTTTTGGCTTCCCTGGGAGTATATAAAAACCCATTCTCCTTCAATTTGCATTGCATTCTTTCTTTTCTTTTTGTTTTTGCTACAAAAGCATTTGCATTCACCAGAGAGAGATAGACAGAGGCAGAGTGAGAGAGAAAGTGAGAAATAACTCCACAGAGGGATGGTCATGCCACAAATCTCTTTACCTTTTGGACTTTGGGGCAGGCACATATGCCCAGAGTATCATGCATGCAGCCAAGCCCATACTGGAACCAAACAATTAGCCATGTGGAATCCAGTACCATGACCACCATGTCACCTGCTGGTCCTGCCATGCTTTGTTTTTAAAATCTCAGTCAACTAATTCCTATTCAACTCTCCAGTAAACAAATGCCCTGACTACAAATCACCATTTTTAACAATTGTCTTCTCATCAAGATTTACAAAAAGCCTTATTCTTTCATATTAATAGAAATGAAATTTTTAATTTCTCTTTTTTCTTCTTTTTTTTTCTTTAATAGAGAGATTTGTGCAATAGGGCATATGCACTTGCCAGAGAGACAAAGAGATAGAAAGCAAGAAATCATCCCCCAAGGGGACGGCCATGCCACAATCCCTTCTCCTCCATTCTCTTCTCTGGATTTTGGACACACACCAACATGCGCCTGACATGAGTTTAAGCTGCTGGGTCCAGGACTCAAACCAAGGTCAACTATGTGAGAGTCCAATGACGTCATCTGCTGGTCCCCAAATTTCTCTTATATCTTTGGTTGCTTCCAAGATCTCAACATCAACCTTAACGTCTATTATTTTTTAATTTTTGATAAGATCTGCAATGTAATAATCCCCCTGCCTTCACCTCCCTAGCACCTTGAACCACATGCTTAACTTTTAGTGTGGGGTGGGAATTGAAGCTAGGCTTCCCACATGACCTCAGTCTGCCAAGTAGCAGTTAACCAGCAAGAGCTACTGAGGCTAGGTCTGAACTTTTTCTTTTTGTTTCTATTTTGAATTGCTTTGTCTAAAGGATCAAAAATAATAACACATTAAAATACTGTCTGAGGATGTGGGAGTCAGGTGCCTGGCAAGCAGCGAAGAGAGCACTGGACGTGCACCAGGTGCAGAGTTTGGCTGGAGAGGACAATGGGCTGCAAGGAAAGGGCACTCTGAGCACGCAGGGCATACAGGTGCCACTCACCTGACTGAGACACAGCACGGGGAACCAGAGAGAGCTGCAGGCCTTCCCACTCCCTGGCCCGGAGTTAGCGAGGAGGACACCTGGAATGCACAGATTGAGGGCAGTGGTCAATGGGAGAGTAAACCACATAGGAGAAAGGACACTTGGAGTGCAGCTCGCGTGGTACTGCGTGGGACATTTCTGGGGCTTGGCCCTCCCTGAGCTTGTGGTCTGTGTCCCCCGGCACGTGGAAGAGAAGCCAAGACCTCAGCACCCACCCTCAAAGAGCTTGCGTCCCAGCTGCCAACCCTCACCTTTGGACTCTAGAAGCGTTAAGGAGAGGCAAGGGGCAAGCCCTCAGAAGAAGATTCCTTATAGCTCCTGAGAACTAGTGATTTCAAGGAAAAAAGAGAAATGAAGATTTTCTGCTGACAATTCAGCCTTCAGTCCACAAACTGGAGTGGTAGGAAGCCCCTCAAGCCTTCTCTCTGTCTCTGTCCCTGTCTCTCTCTGCCTCTTCTACTTTTCTATTTTTTTCTTTTTTAAAAATAATAATAATTTTTTAGTAGTTTTTATTTGTTGAGATAGAAAGCAAGAAATCATCCCCCAAGGGGACGGCCATGCCACAATCCCTTCTCCTCCATTCTCTTCTCTGGATTTTGGACACACACCAACATGCGCCTGACATGAGTTTAAGCTGCTGGGTCCAGGACTCAAACCAAGGTCAACTATGTGAGAGTCCAATGACGTCATCTGCTGGTCCCCAAATTTCTCTTATATCTTTGGTTGCTTCCAAGATCTCAACATCAACCTTAACGTCTATTATTTTTTAATTTTTGATAAGATCTGCAATGTAATAATCCCCCTGCCTTCACCTCCCTAGCACCTTGAACCACATGCTTAACTTTTAGTGTGGGGTGGGAATTGAAACTAGGCTTCCCACATGACCTCAGTCTGCCAAGTAGCAGTTAACCAGCAAGAGCTACTGAGGCTAGGTCTGAACTTTTTCTTTTTGTTTCTATTTTGAATTGCTTTGTCTAAAGGATCAAAAATAATAACACATTAAAATACTGTCTGAGGATGTGGGAGTCAGGTGCCTGGCAAGCAGCGAAGAGAGCACTGGACGTGCACCAGGTGCAGAGTTTGGCTGGAGAGGACAATGGGCTGCAAGGAAAGGGCACTCTGAGCACGCAGGGCATACAGGTGCCACTCACCTGACTGAGACACAGCACGGGGAACCAGAGAGAGCTGCAGGCCTTCCCACTCCCTGGCCCGGAGTTAGCGAGGAGGACACCTGGAATGCACAGATTGAGGGCAGTGGTCAATGGGAGAGTAAACCACATAGGAGAAAGGACACTTGGAGTGCAGCTCGCGTGGTACTGCGTGGGACATTTCTGGGGCTTGGCCCTCCCTGAGCTTGTGGTCTGTGTCCCCCGGCACGTGGAAGAGAAGCCAAGACCTCAGCACCCACCCTCAAAGAGCTTGCGTCCCAGCTGCCAACCCTCACCTTTGGACTCTAGAAGCGTTAAGGAGAGGCAAGGGGCAAGCCCTCAGAAGAAGATTCCTTATAGCTCCTGAGAACTAGTGATTTCAAGGAAAAAAGAGAAATGAAGATTTTCTGCTGACAATTCAGCCTTCAGTCCACAAACTGGAGTGGTAGGAAGCCCCTCAAGCCTTCTCTCTGTCTCTGTCCCTGTCTCTCTCTGCCTCTTCTACTTTTCTATTTTTTTCTTTTTTAAAAATAATAATAATTTTTTAGTAGTTTTTATTTGTTCCTTCTTTTTTCCTCTATTTCTTTGTTGTTTTTTTTCTCTGTTTCCTTTTCTTTTGTCTCATCTCTCTGCTCCTCAATCTCAATTCACTGTGTTTCTAGATGGATCTAAAGGAAGTATAACCAAACATCCAAATACTATTAGGGTTAACATATTCCTCAACATCTACTGCATCTGCTGTGCAAAGGGATCAAACAGAATGACAAAGAGATTCCAGATCACCTCCTTCTGCATGCTCCAGAACGCTCAGATTGAACTTCAAGTTTGGGAAGAAACATACCATCATTAAGATGACTAGAAATCACCTCAGAGCCACAGGAAATATGAGAAAGCAAGAAAATACCTCTCCTCCAAGGGAAAAGAATGGCTCCTCTTCATCCACAGACAGTTCAATGGAAATAATGGAAATGTGTGATAAAGAATTTAGAATATTCATGGGACCAGCAATTAACATAATTGCTATATCGCTGGACTCCCACGTAGTTGACCACGGTTTGCATCCTGGACCTGATGGCTTAAAACTCACACCGGGCATGTGTGTGTGCGTGCCCAAGATCCTGAGAAGACAATGGAGGAGAAGGGATTGCAGCATGGCCATCCCCTGGGGGGTCATTTCTCGCTTTCTGTCTCTCTGACTCTCTCTGTCTGGCTGGCGAGCACAAGTGCCCTATAGTGAAAACCTCTCAAAAAAATAAAAATAAATAAAAAAGAATTTAGAGTATTCATAATGGTGAAACTAGCAGAGATGGGGGAACCAGCAGTTAGCGAAATGGCTATGTCGCTGGACTCCCACGTAGTCGACCGCGGTTCGTGTCCCGGACCCGGTGGCTTAGAACTCACGCCGGGCGCGTATGTGTGCGTGTCCAAGATCCCGAGAGAAGAATGGAGGAGAAGGGATTGCGGCGTGACCATCCCCCCGGGGGGTGATTTCTCACTTTCTGTCTTTATGTCTCTCTCTGTCTGTCTGGCGAGCGCACGCGCCCTACAGTGAAAATCTCTCCAAAAAAAAAAAAAAAACTAGCAGAGATGGAAGAGAAGAGAGACAATGAACTGCAAAAGAGAAAGGAGAAAGGAGATGTTGAGTTCCAGGAGGTGAGGAAATTCTTGCAAGATCTAAAAGAGGAATTACACACTTTTAAAAAGAATCAAATGGATGAAGTCTATAATACAGGAAGTCAACATCTCCCTTGAAAGTATTAAAAGCAGACTGGATCATACAGAAAATAGAATCTCAGACGTAGAAGAGAAAATTGCTGACCTAGAAAAATCCACCATGAAGACAGAAAAATGCCCCCCAAAATGAGAATAATATATGAGAAATACTAGATACCATCAAACATCCAAACATCCAGATAATCGGTATCCCAGAAGGCACAGAGACTCATAAGGGCATTGGTAATCTATTCCATGAAATCCTATAAGAAAACTTTACAAACCTAGAGAGGTGCTCAAAAATCCAGTCCCAAGGAATACAAAGAACCCCAAATAGAATCAACCAAAGATCTTCTCTAAGACACATTATAGCCAGATTGACCAAAACCACAGACAAAGACAATGTACTTAGATTGGCAAGAGAGAAATGGCAAGTTACCTAGAAAGGATATCCCATCAGGCTAATAGCAGACCTCTTATCAGAAATAATGCGAGCGAGGAAAGAATGTGAAAATACATTCAAAGTGTTAAGGAAATAGCAATTTCAACCAAGAATACTGTATCCATCAAGATTATCCTTCGAATGTGAAGAAAAGACAAGAATATTCTCAGACAAACAAAACCTGAAACAATTTACCAGCACCAGACCAGGTCTCCAAGAAGTTCTCAAAGGAGTGCTACGTCAGGAAAATTAAATGCAGACTCATAGAAATAAGAGTTCAAAAACTAAGAAAATGGCCAACTTAATCATAGAGACAAGTCTGAAGTTGAATATCATATCCCAGAATTTAATCGGGATGATCGAACCACAAGAGAAGATAGATTAAGTACATGAGACTGAACTGGTGAAATAGCATTTTATGACTTTTGAATAAAACATTGCTGATTTTCTTCTAGGCATTGTTGTCCAGTTTACAGATTGTTGTCCTGTCTTGACCTATCGATATGTTCATGTACCTACTATTTGAACAGAATCCTAACCTGTTTCCTGGCTTTAAGTTTTAAGCAAAGTTCCTTAGCATTTCTTTGATTTGTTAAAGTTAAAACTGCTTTTCTTAAAATTAACAGCTGAACTTGCTATTGAAAGTAGTTAAGATTATTTAAGAAATTGTGTGATCAATAAAATGTGGGGCGGGGGGAGGAATCGAAGATAGCTTTAGACACCAGAGATAGTGTGAGAAAACGGTGGGAAAGGGTAGAGGGTCAGAAATAGGGGTAAAAAATAGATAGATAGATAGATAGATAGATAGATAGATAGATAGATAGATAGATAGATAGATATAGATAGATAATACACACAGAAGTATATATGAAACTAGAAATGGAAAGTTAGTGATAATAACATGCATGATTAAGCCACTATGCAGTATATTCTGTATGGGAAATCACATTTTGTATGCTGTGATGATACTTAGGGAATAAATGTAAATTAATTCATTTTAAAAAGTCTCAGAAAAAAATCTAAAACTGTTTTTCTTGAAATTAAAATAATGCATTAAAAATACCTATTTGATGACTGCAGTAAGCTATATAGCACCAGCTAGGTCCAGCTAGGTGCTACTTTACAGTATGTTAATTCTACTCATTGAGGTTTATGCCTAAAGTCAGACTTGTGTTCACAGATATGTATATATCAGCTGCATTTGCTATTGAAAATATTTAGATTATTTAAGATCTTTAGTGAATCAATAAAATAGGGGGGAAGGCATAGAAAATAACCATGGGATACCAGAGAGAGTGTGGGTAGAGGGTGGGAGATGGCAGAAGGTGAGAGATAGGGAATAAATGATAGGGAAAAAAGCAAAATATACAAGAAACAAGAAATGGAAAATTATTTGTTGACAATAACACGTATAGTGATGTGCTTGATTGAGCCAATATACAGTGTATTCTGGATGGAAAATCTCATTTTGTGTGCTGTAATGATGTACAGTGAATGAATGTAAATAAATAAATTTAAATATAAGAAAAGAAAGAAAAAAAAAGAAAAAAGAAATACTCTGTCTCCATCCACCTACCACCTACTTACACTTTAAAAAACACGTCACTTCAGAAAAATTTTTGATATTTAGTAATACATTTCGCTAGTTCTGTCAATCACAAAATAAAACACACTGTGGTTTTTAGGAAGAGTCTTGACCTTAATAATATAGTTCTCTGATGTTTTATTTAGTTTCACATTGAATGATTTTTCATGATTATCTGGAAAGTGAAATATAAAAAGTAGTCGACCGCGGTTTGTGTCCCGGACCCGGTGGCTTAAAACTCACTCCGGGCGCGTGTGCGTGCGTGCCCAAGATCCCGAGAGGAGAATGGAGGAGAAGGGATTGCGGCATGACCATCCCCTCTGGGGGGTGATTTCTCGCTTTCAGTCTCTATGTCTCTCTCTGTCTGTCTGGCGAGCACACACGCCCTACAGTGAAAATCTCTCCAAAAAAAAGTAATTTCAACAACATGTTTTGCCTGACTAAAAATTGGTATGACCAATATGTTGAAAAAATATAACTTGTGGATATAAACAAGATACCATTTTTGGTGTAGGACAGTGGTATAGCAATAACACAATGCTCTGAGAGGCTGACACAAATGGGGAAGTTCTGGGTTTGTATCTGGAGACATCCTCGAACACACTAGGTACACATGTGCCCATAATCGTGGCCACCTAAGACTGGGGGTAGGTTTGTGGACCCTGTAGGCAGTGACTGTCTCACTGTATTTCTCTCTCTCTGTCTATCTAGATAGTAGATGAAAGAAAGAGGTCAACAGTAGAAAAAAATACATAAAATTTTATTTTATTTTATTTTTTTATTCTTTTTTTTTTTTGAGAGGTTTTCGCTATAGGGCGCATGCGCTCGCCAGACAGACAGAGAGAGACAGAGAGACAAGACATGAGAAATCATCCCCCAGGGGGGATGGCCATGCCGCAATCCCTTCTCCTCCATTCTCCTCTCGGGATTTTGGGCACGCACGCACATGCGCCCGGCGTGAGTTTTAAGCCACCAGTTCCAGGATGGGAACCGCAGTCGACTACGTGGGAGTCCAGCAACATAGTCATTACGCTAACTGCTGGTCCCATGAAATTTTATTTTTAAGCTATATTTTATGAGAAAGCCCCTCTGCCACACACACGTACACTGGATAAAACTGTGGTAGCAAGACTTTCCTGCGGAATGTAGGATAAAAGATGGTTCTAGAGTTAACCCAAGTTGCACGATCTTAATTTAAAGGTTAGAAGTGGGGCCAGCCAGTGACATAGTGGTTAAGGTAGCAGGATCCCACATGGCCAACCACAAGCATTTCAGTCATGGATCTAGCAGCTTGAGAAATGCACTGAGCATGAGTGCATGTGTGCGCAAAATCCTGAGGGATGATTTCTCACTTCTTCTCTCTCTCTCTCTCTCTTTCTCTCTCTCTCTCTCTCTGTCTCTCACCAGTGGGCACACATGCCCCATAACAAAAACTAAAAATAAACAAATGAAGTTTAGAAGTGTTCACTGTAAGACATTAATCGATATGTCAATCTTCTTTCCAAAATTGTTAACAGCTCTCTCACATGCATACACACACACACACACACACACACACACAGAGGCAGAAAAAAAATAACACAAATAAAACCTTTTTTAAAAAAAATTTGCTTTTCCAATTCCTATACCTTTTTTATGCTCTTACCTGAGGGGTTCTGAGAGGCTTTGATCCCAATGTTTTCATTTCCTTTGAAATATTGACTTGGCATTTTCCTGGGCAAGGATTGTTTATTGGTGACTACACTGAAATTCCAACTTTGACAATCTCCTAACTGATCCTACGCTGATAAGTATTTTTTAAAGAATTATTTATTTATTTAATTCCATTTGTTATTATTATTACTTAATTTGACCAGAGAGAGACAGAGAGAGAGAGAAAGAGAGAAAGGGAGAAAATAAGCCGCCAGATCCAGGACTCAAACCGTGGTCAGCCATTTGGGAATCAGTGCCTGTAACTACCACACCAGCCAATAGCCCCCACTGATAGAGTTTTTTGAAGTTTACTTGTCCATCTTTTCCTTGAGAGAGAGAGCCAGTAAGATGGGCACCCCTACAGGGTCCTCATGCTCGACCTATGCCAGCCTCAGCCAGCACAGATCACAGGCACTCACAGTCAATGCACACAGTGAGGCACACTGGAGACCTTCCCATGTGAGTCCTGTTCTGCCTCCACCTGGTCACGCATTTTCTTTGTTGTTTTAATTTCCTATAGGACACACATGCTTGCTGGAGAGAGACAAAGAAAGAGGGGAAGTGAGGAAGTATCTCTTAGGGTGGCTGGCCATTCTCTTCCATTCTCCTCTTGGGATTTTCAACACACATGCTCCTGCCCGGCATGTTTTTTCAAGCCTCCAGGTCCAGGATTTGAACCACAGTCATCCGTGTAAAATCCAGGTGCTTTAACCAGCAGCTCTACACTGACATGTGTTGTGACTCATAAAATCTCCTTCACCACTGAGTGTGCATTACTCATATCTCAGATAACAAGAGAAACTTGTTAAACTTGAAAAAATACAGAGAGATGTAACTCATATTAACTTATCAGAGAAGGTAAGTGACTTTTGCAAGGAAATGTAAAAACTAATTCAGACGCAAATTATTTCATATACTGTACAGAGTTATCACCGTCAGGGTCAAAGATGAAAACTACATATTTGCATGAAAACAGGCCACCAAGAGAAAGCAATCTATTTAAAATTTGGGATAAATAAATCTAACTATATTATGTCTGAGATGTTAAATTTTAAATTAAAAATTTCTTATGAAAATTAAGAAGCTTTGCATATTTAAATAGGGCAAAACAGTCACAAACTTTAGGTAGATAACATGGATTAAAATGGTACTAAAATCAATCAGCCCTTTGAACTTGAAGTTCAGAGAAAATACTAAACAAAGTATTCCCATGGCCATTCACAAATATAAAAATGCATGTCAATCATTTGAAGATCAAGCAAGGTTTGTATTACAGCAAAGCTTAAACAATCAAAAACATGTAAGTTTAGTAACAAAATATTTCTTACCAAAGAGCTACACAGAGCAGTCCAATTGGACCCAGATATCTATTACCAGACAAAAGACAAGGACTGAAACAACTTTCTCATTGTTACTGAAGCTGTATATTGTAAGGAATTTGATAATTTAATATGCTACTGTAACGATGCAAAAGGAAGAGAGTTTTTAAGTGGATGAGTCTGCTAAGTCTCTCTATTCTACTTGACCTTTGGGTTAATAGTTATCTTTTCCTCCTTTGCACATGAACCGCTATAACATCTATTGCTGAACTTTTTAAAGTTTATCTTTATTTAGTAGCAGTATTACATTTGAGAGCAATAGGCACCCTTTACAAGGTCATATCATGACAGGATCCCCTTCCCCAGCCCTCCAGCTAGTCAGAATCTTGGATGTAAATGCCTGGTGTGTTTCAGGTCAATCTGAGATCTAAAACTGTTATAAGACACATGGTTTCCAGCACTGCAGATCAATACACTACCATCTGCACAACACAGCCGTCTGTTACCGACATTTAACTATTGAGCCTCTGCTGATAGTTGATCCTATGCTGGTCATTTGTCCCTCAAGTGAATTATCTGATAGATTCATTCTAATTCCCCTTGGTCCAATCTGCTGTTGATAAGGAGACACTAAGTTTTGTAATAATTATGGTTTCCTCTTCTAGGAATACATCCATGATTTGGTTGTTTTTGTGCCCAGCGATGTGCTTTATCAGTTGTAACTGTACTAGACTTGAATAAAATCTTATATTTTAATTACTCTAGCCCTTGCCTCACACTGCAATAGCCTAAGGATAATGGTTTCACAGATGCGCTTAAAGCAATGGAGTCCAAAAGATTAAGATATCTTCTATTTTACCAATATCCACCTCTGTGCTTTTTGGAACTACACTGATTTGTTTTTTTCAACCAGGATTAAAGAGAGCTGTCTCAGTGTGTCTGAAAAACAGAAAGAGACCTTCCTTCACTCATGTAATATTGTTAAAATGAATAAGTTTTTAAGAATCACTTGAAGATATTAAATAATAGTCTTAATATGGTGATACTTTCTCTAATACTAAAGATTCCCTTCCAGAATTAAATTGACATGGGAATGAGAAAATGTATGTAAGGGCTTTACCATAACATCTAGTTCAGGGTAAACATTCAGATGATGCAAATCTATGTAATCTTGGACATGTCTTACCATCTTCTCAAATGTCAGTTTCTTTTCTTTCTTTCTTTTCTTTTTTTTTTTTTTTTAAAGGCAGTTCTGCCTCAGCCTCCCACAGGAATTGCATCCCACCACACCCAGCTCTTTTGAAAATAGGATCATGCTCTGTTGCACAGATCAGCCTTGAGTTCATAATCCTCTAGCCATAATCTCCTTGAATTTCTGGGATTAGGGTACACACCACCATATCCAGCCATTGGGTTGGGCGGGGAATCAGATCTGGACCTACTCCCCTATGGTCCCAGCCAGTGGAACACAGCCTCTTAACACTGCAGGACCAGCAGTTAGCGTAATGGCTATGTCGCTGGACTCCCACCTTGTCGACCGCGGTTTCCGTCGCAGACCAGGTGGCTTAAAACTCACGCTGGGCGCGTGTGCGTGCATACCCAAGATCCCGAGAGGAGAACGGAGGAGAAGGGATTGCGGTGTTGCCATCCCCCGTGTGGGGTGATTTCTCGCTTTCTGTCTCTCTGTCTCTCTCTGTCTGTCTGGCGAGCGCATGCGCCCTATAGCAAAAGCCTCTTAAAAAAAAAAAAAAAAAAAGAAAAAAAAAAAAGAAGCACATGGCACCATGTTTGGGTTCCCTGAATGTCAGTTTCTTAAATAATTGCTTCACATGCCCAAGGTCTACTGTGGCCTTTCTTCTTGCTATCAATATGTACTTTTACTTATAAGATGTGCTGGAATTTGCATATACATATATTCAGTTTCCTTCAGAAAATCTATCTCTATAGGCTGCTTTGGAAAAAGATGAACTATTGGAAAAGTGAATAGGGTATGCACAAGTGCTGACTCAGAGCCAAAACTTCTCCCTTATTCCCTTTTGTCTATTTTCCTAGCACCAGGAGATTTAACACAGGAACTCTTTCTTTCCTGGGCTCATGGTTTTCTCCTTTGGCACTCTCCTTATTAATAATTCATATCTTAAGATTTTCAAACTCCAAATAATATCCCAGTCATGGATTTGTAGTATTCATAAAACTTACACTTAAGAGAATTTGATCCACCTAGATGTTATAAAATTTATTTTGTCATATGAAGACTAAGAGAAGCTAACTGCCCTTTCTAAGAACACATCTCTTTCAGAGTGTCCGCATATTGTTATAAACAAAAAACATCAAATCATTAAACTTAATATCAGAATTTATGATTCTGCTGCTTTCTTGTTTGGAGGATAAATTTTCTATCATACAGAAAGTTTCCAAGAAAATATACTCATCCTTTCTGTACTGATTCTGCTTCCAAAAAGAAAAAGCTGATTAGTTCATTAATTTAATGAATATTTGAGTGTATAGAGACAAGGAAGGGAGACAAATATGAATAAGATATGATCTCTGGATTCAAAACAGAGTACACATGTAAACAAATAATTGTTAGAGAATAATAGGTGCTAGAATAATATCCACTCCATAGTAAGTAGAAGGAAAATGAATTAAGAAAAAGGTTACATCCAAAAGCTTCTGATCTGGAAGCATAAGTAAACTAGATTATCCATAAGTACTTAAGATACTTTTTTAAAACGTAGATTATGTACTCCCTGGTTCTGTGATAATTTACTTGAATCTCTAGGTTACAAAGTATCAATCAGCAATTAAGTATTTGTTACCTCATACATGCTTATCATGGTTTTAGAAACTATGGAAAATACAAAACATACTTAAAGCATGATCTTTGTTCACAAAATAGTTAATGTAATCCAGCACATTTAGGTAATTATTCTATGGTTATTTCAATTTAGAACAAGTGTTTCTAAGTCAGCTGACCTGGTTAGATCTCTTTGCCTAGGGAATTACTCCAATCAGACCATAGTTAGATGATCCCAACTTGAATTTACTGGTCAGCTTTCTGCCAGATGTCTTGGCCATTTTCCCCTTGTGAAATTGCCTCTTTAACCTCATGAATGATTTTAAGTCATAAAAAATAAATAAATAAATGGGATGACAGCCAATAATGATACTTAGGGTGCCTGGTACAACCAGTTTCTTTGTCTGGAAAGCCTGGAAAGGGTACAGAGGGTCTCAATCTGCTGAGGTAAGTGACTTTTACAGACTTCTTTCTAATGTCTAACAGGAGATATCTCTAGAAACCTAGAAATTCAAGAGATTAAAAAAGTACATGGCATTTAAAATTAAGACAAGGCACAAAATATCCTGTTGTAGCAATCTCTAATAAAATATTTTTGTAATGGCAATACGTTTTAAGAATGCTGACATGTCTAAGTAATGACAATCAGTAGGCAATGTTATAAGCATCTTACCTGTGCTAACTTATTTAATATTCACATCTATGCACAATTCAGATTAGCACACTCTTGGTAGACATGGGATTTCTAAAGCAAGGGGAGCAACTTGCCCATGTGTCACACTATAGTAAGTATTGGAACCTAAGGTCATAATTCAGAAATGCCCTCAAGGTTACCAACCTAGCAATAAGAACTAGCTAAGTTAAAACACACAGCTCTGAACTCTACATTCAGGAATTTTAAATCAATTTATCTGGGTTAAGGATCAGGAATCTCTTCCTATAAAAATCAGCTAGGGTAATTCTGACATAGTAATGTTTAGGGATTATTTAATGGCCTTATTTAATTGCCATATAACTGAGGTAGTACTATTGGAAAAAAAAATCCACACTGCAGAATTCATCACTAGTCTAGCAAATACAGAAATGGGCCATCTACCTCACCCACTTTACCCTCAAACAAAATGAAGGAGAAAAAACATTCCAAATACACCAAGGAATAATCATATGGATTGCTGGCACTTTAAGTTTCATTAATAGTAACAAGAAACACAGATAATTTTCTGCAAAGTATAATGTAGGTCTTGATATAGAAGTATACATACAGCACAGATAAGTAAGAAAAAAAGAACAAAGTAAAACATAGAAAGTTATCATTAGAATTTATAAAAAAGCTAAATAAGAATTGCAGAACAAATTAGAAAAATGACAGTTCTGCCACTTTATCTGAGCAAAGATTTTCACTAACCTTAGGGGATGGAGATTCTAAAATGTATATCAAAGACCCACAGCATTTTATCAATATTAGTAACAGTCCTAGTAATTATAGTAGTATTAGATGTCAGCATTTAAGTGCCTACAATATTACAGACTATTAGCAAGCAGTTAAAGAGATCAAAATTGTGCTTGGAAAGTTTTGGGTGCATACTGAATGAATTGCTGAAAGGCCAGAATGAGGCAGGAAAAATATAAAAGTGTTTTCATCATTAAGAGGAGAATGAATGATAGCAAGGAGTAGGAGATTAAGCATTGAGAGGAGAGAAGTAAACAGATTCAAGAAATGGCAAGGAGTTAAAAATTGAGAATACTCAAAAGGATGATACCAGTTCTTCATGAGAGAGAAAGAAAAAAAGACGCCCTCCCATGGTTCTGCCTTTAGCAGTTGTATAGCTGATGATTCTATTTCATGTGTTGCCCGTATTAGGTGAACAATTAAAGGGGAAGATGATGTCGAAAAGACAATTAGATAAGAATGCTCAGGAAACACTCTTAGATCAGAGCTTTAGAAGCCATTATTTTATAAATGGTATTTGATACAAAAAAGATAGGTCAGCCAACTCAGAAAGGAGATGTGAATAGAAAGAAAAGAAAGGAACAGAATTTCACTTCTTTACTATAACCTCTGAGGTGGATTTATTAGGGCCGTTGTACTGTTGACAAAACTGAGGTTCCAAAAGGGTTTGGTGACTTAGTAAGTGTTAAGTCTGGGATTCGACTCCACGTATTGATTCCAAAATCTACTCTTTTATTCAGAAGTTACTTTATAATTTAATGGTTATTAGTTAATTATTAACTTTTATGGTAGAACATGGATCTAGTTCTTATGTGATGGTTTACAGTCACATACTTAACTAATTACTTTCTTTCCATCATAAAGTTTCATATATAAAAACTCAAGTTTTATTAAAGGCAAATATTTGACCTGATGAATCCTACCTTTTCCAATCAAATTACTACTGCCAAGATGGGTATATTGCTATTTACTTTAATAGGATTTATTCAGTCTTTGTGTGCTGCACGGTACATATTGAGTACAAAATATAATCAACTTTCAGTTAGGTGAAAGAAAACTCTTTCCAGAGCTCATCCTATCATTTGGAGAAATATATAATTCTTATAGTGATCAGACTCTATAATTATTGACCAAGATTATCTAATCTTGACTAAACATACAGGTTTCTTCGGAGTATAAGATCCTGACCTCCCTTTTCTTAGAACATTTACTTTTGAACATTTGCAATTGTCAGTTTTCCCTCTACCCCTTTGGAATACATGTAAATCTTTTTCCCCAGAGCCTCTACCAGTTTTACATCCCAGAAAATGCCTTTCTCACAAACCTACAAACTATTTCTTTGAAATGTAAACATTAAAGGGGATAGTGCCCCCTAGCTCCCAGTCTCCACGGAAGAGCAAGAACCTATCTTGAACGGATGCCAGTGGACTAAAACAGGTGGTAATGTTGGAGAAAAACATTTACAAACTCAGGAATAAGTCAACATGCTGCACACATCCCCGGTCCTATTTGCCAACCCACCTACTGCTACCCCAGCATCCTGCAGTGTCCTCAGTACTTTTCCATCAGCTCATCCAGAACTCAGAGCCCCTTTGCCTTAGTTTCAGTGGAACTGAGTTCAGTCTCCTCTTGTCTTAAATAAATAGTCTTTCTTATTCGTTTAACTTTGTCCAGTTTCAAATAACTTCAGACCAAAGGCAATAGGTAAAAGCATCAGAGAAGCCTTAGGGAAGAAGTGAAGACATTCTTGAAGCCCAGGTGAGGCACAGATTCTCAAATAAAAGTGGGAAAATCTTTCTAATTAAATGAAGAAGATCTAAGAAATAGTGAAAAGGTATACATGAGCAAACCAAATCCATGGAACAGTGAAGAGAAGTGATGTTCTTAAGCAGGGAGATATATGCTTACAATTAAGCAGCATTTTAAATTTCTGCACTAATAATATTAATAGTTTGTTCTGGGGGCTTTTCTGTGCTTTGTAATATGTTTAGCAACATCTGTGGCTTCTACTATTAGAAGCTTGTAGCACTCCCACCATGATGACAACTGACAGTGTTTCTAGACATTATCAAGTGGCCCCTAAGGAGCAAAATTGTACTACTGAAAATTCTGGAATAGAATGAAAATGATTATCTAGTTATTGTATGCCCTACAATGATTCTGATGCCCACATTGAAGTGTTTTCATCCCATGATCTCTGATAGTCCTCCAAATAATTTATTGTTATAAGTACCGTACAGACCCATGGCACACACAAATGGGAAGTAAAACAATTACTTACTTGAAATTGATCAACCAGCTGGCACAGTCAAGAAAGATAACAAGCTACCAACTATTCCATTTGCACATACCTGTGCTCATGGAACGCAGACTGGGCAAGTTGAATACAAGCGTAGTATGAGGCTGATTCTCTTGTCAGGCCTACAGAATCACAAATACCTCCATAATTGAGAACTGAGTAGAGAATATGTGCATATGTTTCCATAACAGGAGAGTTTGTCAAAGTGATTCAAATTTCTTTTCCTTGGATGTTTTTAAGTACTTTTTTCAAGTCACTTATTTTTACTTTTGAGGTGTTCAAGTTCAACTCTTATCAAGGGAAGACTAATTTTTCCCTCTTTTAGAATACCTTCTTTTAAATTAGACAGTCTGCCTGGTATGAAGAGCTTCCTAATCATGATTTACCTTTTCCTACCATCTTTGTTTATCAGGATGGCTAAGAAAACTCTCAATACTGAAGGGTTTTCTCTGCTAGCTTTTAATCTTCTTGCCTTGAAAAACTGCTTTAAAAGTTAGTTACTCATTATCAGATAAGCAAAACTTAATGTATTTGTAAAACGGTTCGATATTGAGTTAATAAACTGCTGTACATTTCTAAATGATGATGTCAACACTTCAGTCAGAAAAATAATATAAAATTTTAAATATATTACAATTTTGCTAAAAAAGACTTCTAAAAGACTCTTTTTGCTATGTGGAGTTTCCAATGTTTCACTCTGAATAATAGCCTAACTTTTGTTGTAAATTAATGTTTACATTAATTTCATTAAATTGGCTGTACTGCTGACTGTGAAAGAGAATCGCTAATTATTACCAAAAAAAGAGGAATGCAAATGCAAATAATGTGGAAATGCTTGATCTCAGCTAGCAGAACTAAAAATAATCCGACCACAAATAATACCGTATCAGCAGCTCTGAGGTGTGGAGATTTTGGCTTTCATTGAAATGCATCTTGAAATTTTTCATATGTAGTTTATAGATGATAAATTTCCCAGACCAGTAAGGTCCTTTGTGTTTAGAGAAATGATTAGTTTTTTTTTATTTTTATTTTCCTGGTGTTTTGAAATAAAAACTATATTTCCTGCTGGCTTTATATAAATGGCTTATTATACTTTTTTTGAAACAGAACAGTTAGAGGTACATGAAAACCTTTTGGCAGAGAGTTGTGTGAGAGAAAGCCATATGTTATTTCTCAGGGCAAATGAAAATTCATGTCTGTTACAATGGCCTCTTAAATCTCCATGTCCTAATGCAGAAACTATTAGTCCTCTCCCATGGAATAGAAATGAAGTCTCATTGAAGCAAGGTCATTTAGAAAGAATACTTTCTCTGTGCATGTCTGACCTTGAATCTTGTTCATTTTGATGGCCATAAAGAAATAGTTTTATAATTTGATTACTGAGAATGTTATGAAAAAAGAGTAAAATGGAGAGTCCATTTAGCATGAGTATTAAATTTCTCAACAAATTTACATAAGAAAAATTCTAGGGCCTAAATGATGGCACAGTGGTAGTGTAACTGGGCTCACATGGGAAGGTCCCAGGTTCATGTCTACAAAACTTCCCGTACATGCAGGGCATGTGCATTCACAAGACATGAGCCAATCTGGCTGAAGCTAGGAGTGGATCACTAGGTTAAAGACCCTGTAGGGATGCGTGTGTGTGTGTGTGTGTGTGTGTGTGTGTGTGTGTGTGTCTTTCTCTCCTCTCTCTCTCTCTTACCGAGGAAAGAAATAAATTAACTTTAAAAAATGAAAAAATATTCAACTTCTAAATAAGAGAATAAAGGTAAACTAACATTTCTTACCTGTCTAAGTGAAAATCACTTTAAAAGTTATACTAAGTGATATGGGGAATGCGGTAAGATACGTACTTTTTTCAAAGAGAGGAGTTTTTTTTTTTTTTTTTTTTTAATTTTTATTATAGAGTATATGTATTCACCAGAGAGACAGAGACAGAGAGTGAGAAATAACCCCCCAGGGAGTATGGCCATGGCACAATCCCTTCTCCTCCATTCTATTTTTGAGATTTTGGACATGCATGCACATGCACCCAGCGTAAGTTTTAAGCAGATGGGTCTGGGACTAGATTCACAGGCAAGCATGTGGAGTCCACAACATAGCCATCTGCTGGTCCCAAGATGGGTACTTTTGGTCCTTGTCATGGCAGTAATTTATAGAAACTTTTGACTCAGGGAAAGTATTTCAAATAAGACCTAAGAAAATCAGAAACTACGGTATGATTTTCGTAAAAGATTATCAGTGTGACATAGGATTAGTTACAAAATGCTGAAAAACATTTCAATTTCTTTGTTTTCAAATTTTTGCTATTGGTTGCATGCACTCCCAAGAGAGAAAGAGACGGAGAGAGAGAGAAGGTGAGAAAACAACACCTGGGGGAAGGCCATGGCACAATCCTTTCTCCTCCATTCTCCTCTTGGGATTTTGGGCACACATGCACATGTGCCCAGTATATTTTTCAAGCCTCCAACTCTGGGGCTCATGCCATGGAGTCAGCCATGTGAGATCTAGCACCTTAACCACCATACCAGCTGCTAGCACTTGATACATTTCTTTTTTTTTTTTTGATACATTTCTTTAACAGTATATTTCTCAGCCATTAAAGTCATAAGTTCTAAGTATTTTTTAGTATCAAAAACATATTAATGATTTGACCTTAAGTAAAAAAAATTAATCTATCATTCAGAATTTTAAAAGTAAAACTTATGAACAACAACCAAAGCAAAAGTAATACAAAGAAATGTATCTGGACACTGACGATGTTTATATTTGGCTAATAAAATAGGGGAATTGGGATCTTTGAACTTTTTTTTTTTTAAGGTTTATGCCATAGGGCACGTACGCTGGCCAGAGAGAAAGAGACAGAGATAGAGAGAGGAAAGGTGAGACATCATACCCCAAGGGGTACAGTCATGCCACAATCCCTTTCCTCCATTCTCCTCTCAGGACTTTGGGCATGCACACACACAAACAATGTGAGTTTCAAGCCTCCGTGTCTGGGACTTGAACCATGATCAGCAGTGTCGGAGTTCAGCCCCTTAAACACTATGCCTCCTGCTGGTCCTTTGAACATCTTTTTTAATTTCCCCAAATACAGGAAACTTATTTTTTATTTTTAAGAGTAAAAGTAAAATTTCTGATAAAAGATGAATTGCATGGCAAAGCAAAAGTATTAAGCATATTTAAGACATATTTGCATTTAAGTAGATTTTGTAATGAGGAAAATTATACAATTTCTAGGAGAGGATTAAACCTAGGATTATAGAAACTGATTTCAAAGTCTTTTGATTAGTGAAATCTGGCCTACAACAGAAGTAGCTTGCACTTTTTCCAAAAATGAACAAACCAAAGCAATGTTCATCTGTTAATGTGTATCAGCTTTTGTCTGTTTGTATCTTTAGTGTGGACCAAAGGGGTAAGTAAGGGTCTCATCGCTTACTACATTTCTATGTTTATAGTTTATATACTGACTTTTATTTCTGTAATAAAAGATGTAAGTTAAAAGAAATATACTTTTCAGAAATAAGCAGTTAAAAATAGAAGACATATTCTTATACTATTGCCACTCAATTATTGTGAACATTTTATGAATTGAATGTGTCATTATAGTGATTTTTTAATCAAAAATATTTTTACTATCAATCTGCTAATATGCTATACAGTTATGTACTGTTATATCTTACTATAACCCCAGTGACTGCTTGAAGATCAGGGTATTTGTAAATGTGTCTGAGTAGATGAGACATGATTGTTGGCATCTTTGTACATGTCACTCTACTACTTGTCTAACAGAGAGCAGAGCTCTGTAAGAGTTCTGAAATCATTTTGTCTGTCTGCAGTAGCAGTGGGGAGAACTAGAAAAGGGCAAAAAATAAGGCAAAGAATACAAAATGAAGGAGTATTATTTAACTTACAAATTTACTCTATTTTCAGTCTTTTTGTTAGAAGTCTAAAGCTAACTAAGGCTTTAAGGAAATAATTTCCAAGATTTTTTGTTTTTTAAAGAGAGAATTTTTGCTATAGGGTGCATGTGCTCGCCAGAGAAACAGAAAATCAGAAGTGAGAAACTAGTCTCCTCCCCCCCACCCCCCAGGAGGGGGCATGATGCAATTCTTTCTCTTCCATTCTACTCTTGGGATCTTGAGCACACATGCACACACACCTGGCATGAATTTTAAGTCACCAGGTTCAGGAGTCTAACCATTGTGGACTATGTGGGAGTCCAGCAACATAACCATTTCGTCTTCTGCTGGTCCCAGAATTTCCAAGATTATTAACAGAAAAAAAAAAAAAAGGTAAAATTTGGACTTTTTAATCTTTTTTTTTTAATTATTATAATTTTAATTTTATTTATTTATTTATTCATTTTATTTATTCATTCATTTTTTTTTATTTGATCAGAGAGAGACACAGAGAGAAAGAGAAAGAAAGGGATAAAGGAAGCTGCCAGGTCCGGAACTCGAACCGTGGTTAGCCATGTGGGAGTGTCCAGCACCTAAACCACCACACCACCTGCTGGTCCCTGGACCTGTTAATCTTAATGTCCAATATTATACAACATAAAAGCACCAGCAATGGAAATTTTGATTACTGTTCAACATTCAATTAAACAATGCTTAATAGAAATCTACAAAATTCCTATTTATTCTATAGGTTATATTTAGATACTATGGTATCTTTTCTTTGTAAGTTTGTATTGTACTTAGTCTTTCAATTAGAAAGGTTTTGTTCAATACCCTACCTTTCCTAAAAATAGCTTGTATAATTTAATTCATAAAAATAATGCAATATTTTCTGTTTTGTGATATCATATATAGGTCAAGGTTAAAATATAAGTCCTGGTCCTTCCAACTAGAAAAATAACTACATATTAAAGCAACAGATTGTTACCTGCTTAAGCAATTTATATTTACTATATCCTACAATGAATAAGTTTAAAACTTTCTAATGAAAACAAATTTCTACTTTTGTATGCTACTACTCATTAATTTATTTAAAATAAAATTTGAAAGTAAAATTTCCTTTTCTCAATTTTGAGAGGTTCTGCTATTTTCTTTACCAACTAAAAAAGGATTGTTATGTTCAGAATCATTTATTGAAAGGGACTGGATTGTGCTCTCTTTAGATTAATCTTACTATAGTTATTTCCTTGAGCAGTCATCAAATACATGGTATTAGCATAAAACCATTATTTTGCTTTGTGCTTCTGCCAATATTAAAATCATGCTGCCATCTGATTCATAAGCAGGTTTACAGGCATCTATCATGTTAAATATATTTTAGACTCTAAAGAATCACTCATCGGCTTTTTATTAAATTGTATGTCATGTATATTCAGACACATGGGCATGTGGTCAAGATGGGTTTTGCTTAATCTTGTAGAAGTATGAGGGATTTAAATGAAATTTATGTGAGATTTTCAACTATTTAGAAATTGGCTATAGCAGTAAAAAAAAAAAACCCACAATCCTAAAAAGAAAAGGAAAATATAGTGAGGAAATAAGGATGTAAAAAGATTAAGAGTTTATGAATAAAAAGTTGCTATGTGATTAAATTTGAGTTATAACTATTTAATTCATAATAAGATGGAATATGTTCTAAGCACAAAATAAAAAAGGGCAAACTCATTTAGGTGGGGGGAATCTTCTGAAATGTGAATCTCCTAACCTTTCTTAACAAGAAGTATTTTTGTTTTGCCTTTTTTATAACTGTACTTCAATAATTTCAAAAGTATGATGACAACTTCCCATTTTTTGTTAGTTTTAAGGTTTTAGTCATAGGATACGTGCACTGGATGGAAAAAGGCCCAGAAAGAGAGTGAAAGGGAAAGTGAGAAATTACTCCTCCAAGGGGATGAACACACCACAGTCCCTTCCTCTCCATTCTCCTTTTGGGATTCTAGACACACAAGCATATGCACCTGGTGTGGTTTTCAAGCCACCAGGTCCAGGACTTAAATCCATCAGCTCATTCAACTTTGGTGCCCGTCTCATCCCCAGTAGCTTTTCCAGAGCTTCTACCTTCACCATGAAGCTCCATGAGTTTTCCCAATTCAAGTGCGAATCAAGTGCCTTAACCATTATACCACCTACTGGCCCCTACTTCCATTTTCTTATAAAAAGAGTTTTATTTACATTTTCCTTCAGAGAGAGAAAGAGAAGCAGGTCTTCACCCCATAATTCAGACTCAGCCAATCCTAAGTATGCTGCGCCGTGTGCTCAGGTACAGCACATGAACTCAGGGTCTTTTCTATGTGGTTCTGATTACATTACCATTGTACCAACACCTGGCCTAACTTCCACTTTTGAATAAAAGCATTATTATTATTATTAAATAATTAGTTATCATGACATAAGAGTTTATAAAGAGATTTACTATTGCATTATCAGAAAAATAATGGCACTTTTTTTTAAAACTGTCACAAATAGGACTTTTTATCTGTCACTATTCAAAGTTTGAACTTTAAATAAACAGATTCTTGGACTGGTGGTTCATATCCATCAGCTCATTCAACTTTGGCGCCCGTCTCATCCCCAGTAGCTTTTCCAGAGCGACTACCTTCACCATGAAGCTCCATGAGTTTTCCCAATTCAAACTTGGGCTTCTTCAGCATTTTTACTTTTCTGATGAAGACATCATGGAGAGGGTAGATGGATTGGCAAGCCTTTTCTATGTCTTTTCCAATGCTGTCTGGAATCATTTTATTGACCACTTCTTTCAAGTCATTTGTCTACACCTCCCAGGTCATTATTTCCACCATCTTCTTCCAGATTTGGTGGACCTGATGCTGAGCATAAGAGATCTTCCGTATGTGATCGTTGCATTTTTTAGTAAACCCAACACAGAAGAGACAAAGCAAATAACCATTGGTAGTCTTGACATCAACACAAGCTTCAGTCATGGTCTACCATTTTTTGACCATGGAACACATTTTGTCATTGGTGAGATCCATGCCATGGAAGTTAGTCAGGCAGTTTTTGCCCTGAACATCCTCAGTAATTAGCTTGAATTTCCTAAACGCAACTTCGTCATTCTGCAGATCTGCAAGATTCAGCATCAAACACAAGGCCCTTAAGACCGTCAGATGCAATTTTGGTTCCTTGAGTCCTGCTAACAGGTGTTTTCCCAATATTTTTTATGTTGAACATAGCAGGTGCTTTCATACCAATCTTTTTTAGAAAATGGATTAATCACTTTCTTCTTGGCTCCCTTTTTGCCACCTTTCGTAAGGTGCTTATTCTTGCCAACCACCGTGGTGCTACCCAGAGAGCCAAAAGGGCAGAAGTAGAACTCACGATAACTTAGGCATGGGGGCGAGGGGGAGGAAAGCACCATTTATGTCAATAATGACACATTGGGACCAGCAGTTAGCATAATGGCTATGTTGCTGGACTCCCATGTAGTCG